>NC_089743.1:14013697-14091197 GCF_040412425.1 Macrobrachium rosenbergii | reverse complement strand
TTGGTACACCATAAAGTCAGAGCCTAGGTAAAACCCTCAAATCTTAGGTAAATCAATCATAGACTTAAATTTGAGTATAGTAATCTGACACAAAGATTAAGATTTAACCCCATCCTTGGATGATTAAGATCTGAACCGAACTTCTAACGCGCATGCGCATTTTTGCTTATCGAAGCACTGCTCCCAGCGGGGGCACGACCATTCAATAGAACCATTATCCCCCTCGAATGGCAATTAGCATTACATTATTATGATTGCATCCAGGAATTACTGGCGCTGGCAGTCACGTTTTGTGCATTTTGCCGTCTTTATAGTTATAAGATGTCTTGCCATAAATCTCCGGGACGTAAATCCTGCAATCATGCTCCTCGGAGTGAGATAAGCGCCGTCATAATATTTGTACTTGAACTGAAGGTTAATTCAGTTAGTCTATTACGTCCCACGAGGGACGATACTCTTGGATCGTCTGCTCTGGAGAAATCATAGGTATTTATGGCATTCCCGTCATGAGGTTTTCGGCCTTGGGAGCTCTTGGCTCTTTTCTGACGAATACCAACGCTTGAGGGGGAGAATGTCGACAGTGGCTCATTACGAAACCGCATCGTTTCTTCATGGAAAACCAATGACCCAATTTCCTCAGCTTATCGTCAAGATCTTGGGGTCATTAGTTCCACATTGACTTAGCCGCCAAAGGAGCCGAAACACTTTCAGCTTTGAGAACTGGGAAGTTTTAATTTCCGCCACATTCCGGGGGGACGAGACTGGGGGCCACTTCCCCCACAGTTACGAGCTGTTATGAATAAAGCAGTAGTTAGAACGTCAGTAACCAGAGGGCACCCCAGCGGGGACCCTGCTGGTAATCGCCTGGAAAACGCCTCCTACTGCGACCTTGATCAGCCTTGCTGGCCCATGGTCCTTGGTTTGTGAGTGAGGAAACCATTGGGACAGGGGGCGGAGTGCCAAGCCCCCTTTTTATGCTGTGGTGTTGACTCCTGTTTAAGGCTAATTGAATAGAAGAAATTAATGGCTCTCGATGTTTATTATTTTTGAAAGGTTTTACTTTTTGTACTTGTACATTAATGGAAACTTGGTCAAGAATAAAATATCTCTCCTGAATGATCTATGCACCAATAGATTAATTTGATGTGACCCTTTTATTTACGATTACATTATATACATACTAATGAAAGTACAAACCTTATTGAAGTGAATGATTTTCCATGGCTTTTTTCTTTGCTGAGAGGTTATTAATTGTCTTCCAGAATTGGATATTACAGACTCTTTCACACACACACACACACACACACACACACATATATATATATATATATATATATATATATATATATATATATATATATATATATATATATATATATATATATATATATATATATATTTCTCTCCATTCAACCTATTCCCATAGAGTAAGTTTGGTGCCAGAATTTTAGCTGGGACGTGGCCATTAATCTGTCTTAGCCCGGTGGTCGAACCTGTGGAAACATTTTTTCATTTTTTTCATACAGTAAAGCATTTATTCGTAAAATTCTGATTTGTGTCATCTGAACGTCCAGTTTTCGATGGGGGCTCTCTTAATATACATACATAGGGGCGATATCACCTGCGATGCACCCTTCAGTAGTTGCTCCAACCGCATCACGTCAAACCTTTGCCAGTACTTGTCATTCGATCCCATTGGTCTCTCCATATCTAGCTGTCCAACTACTCTGACTTAGCTTAGCTCCATGTTTCACCAAATGCAAGAAGAAATCCTTCACGAAAGCCCTTTGAAGAGTCTAGAAATTTGGCTAATTTCGAATAATAATGATAATGGTAATTTGTTTTCCTCTGTATAAAAGACAGTTATATGAGTAGCTTTGCAGTTGCTTTTTTATATGAAGGTAATAGACCTACGAAGGCATTATTTTCTTAATTTTGAAAACCAGAGCATGCTGATACAATGTAATTACGAAGTCTTGATTGAAGGTTTTGCAAGGGTATTCTATAATTAAATTCAGTTTTCAGAATTAAAATGATTTCAGTCAAGAGTTGGTTCTTTATTAGGTCTTAATGTATGCCTGCCACTACTTCCGTACTCTTGATGTACTGGGAAAAGATTTTTTATTTTTTTTTTTTTTTTTTTTGCAAAATAACAAACAACGTTTCCGCTATATGACTCCAGTTTACGATCAGAATCCTGCACATCTGTGATCGGTTGTGAATTTGGTGCTGATAAGTCCAGCTTCAAATAGAAGAAGAAGAAGAAGAAGAAGAGAAACACTGAGAGGGAAGTAGTATTTTCAGCTGCGTTTGTTTGTGTCATTATTTGCGTGTTGTTACGATGAAAACATGGCCATGAAATTTTGACTCCAGTTCTCTGGTTTTGTATGAATGATTTTTTTTTTTTTTTTTAGCATTTTCATATCTGTAGTAAACCCACCTTGTGTCGTTTACTTGGTGCTTTCCATTGAAAAGAGAGAGTTAGAGGGAGATGGTAAGCGGGTGGGGGTGGGGGTGTATTTTGGAATTCAGGTTGCGCAGGAGGGGGCAAATGACCCCAGGTGCTTCTCGGCGGTTGTGAAATAGGGGATAATTCTCCTGCTACTTAGGTCATCCCCAGGTGAGGAAGGTTGGATAATCGACATCGTTGTGTCCAGGAAGCAGCTCGAGGGCAATTAGGACACCCCAGGTGAAGGCGATTAGAGTAATCCACGTGGTAATGGCATTAGGCCAATTGTTATCCAGGCTGGTAAAAGGTGTTTCCGAAGCAATGATCAGCGCATGGCAGATGTCGCGGTGTTCAAGCTACAAATTGCTCCCACAGGACATTTTCTCCACGTGATTGTTTCATGAGATTGCAGTCATTTGTTTTATGTGGTATTGTTTTACAGCGCATAAGAATAGTAATGTCATGCTTGCATGCTGTGTACTGAAATTAAATTAAGCCTTATGTCATTTCTTAATTTCGGGTGTCCTCTTACACAACAGGTACACCTTTCGTAAATGACAGGTATCTTATGCATTCAGGGCATGAATGGCAGTGGTGTTGACAATGTTTCCTGAAATGGAATGCCAAAAAAGATTATTTTTAAGGCAGTAAATTTTGAATGGGCGAAGGTAATTGACGTTTTAACCCTTTTTCTCTGTAAGATCTTGTTACACGGTAATTGAAACGTTGGATTTTAGGCGATAACCTTACAGACTTAAATTGTCATTTTGTTGCTGTTGGTCATCCCATTTGTTATTCGAAAATCTTTGATATTGAAGTCTCCTTTGAAATTACTAACCTCAGGGAAGATCTTTGTAATTTATTGTCTCTTGTGTCCTTCCTACCTCGTATTTGAAAATTTGAAATTTGTAGATATAATATTTCCCCGTAGTGGGAAATTTTTAGTTTCTTGATTTGTCTCATCATTTCTTCCTGTTTAGTAAACTTGTTCACCCGACGTCTTGGCGGTTTCAAGTTCAGCATTTGACAACTGTTTCTTTCCACCATATTTACACATTAATGCTTCCCTACTGGAGTCACATTTTTTACAAGATTGATATATAGCCAGTATATGCAGTGAACCCCTTGTCATTTTATGATAAAGTTTTTGTAACTGGTTACATTTGACACACAAGACACACACACACACACACATATATATATAATGTATATATATATATATATATATTATATATATAAGAAATATATATATATATATTGGTTAAATTATATTATATATTGGAATATATTTTGATTATACATGTTTTATGTAAAGTTTTAAGCCAAGGCTTTTTGTGCAGTTGGTTAAATTATTCCTTTTGGAACCTTTTTTGATTATACATGTTTTAACCAAAGTTTTTAAGCCAAGGCTTTTTGTCTTTTTTTCTTGTACAACTAACCACGGCTGTGGCATACTTTTGACCAGGGCATAACTACCGATAGTAGTTTCGAATCCTTTTTCATACATTTTCTATGCATTTTTTACATTATATTTTTTTATTTGGATATGAGATCATATCCTGAAATCCTTTCTGTAAGGTTTTTTGTCAAATGTATTTTAACCATAATATAATGGTCATATCATAAGATATCGATGCGACAAGCCCGGCTCTATGGATTTCACGTACCATCCCGAAGTTCGACAACGTACCTTTAGTTTGCATACTTGACTAGACGCAAGTGAATGACTAGTAAAAGGGCCTTATCTGTATTTGGGCTTGAGTTCATTTTTTTTTTCATTTTTTATCTTTAACAGGGATATTTTAATAGAAAAATGTTCAGTGGTTTCCCTATAAATATAGATAGATTTGCTATAACGATATTATCTAATGGTATAACGATATTATCTAATGGCTTTTGTTGGAAGATACTACAAATGTTGAGTTGGTTTTAGCTCTACATTTTTATATTTAAGCTTACCAGCAAGACAATAACATTAGCGATAATGATTTATGAATGAATTTTGACAATAAATGGTTTCAGAATTTCCAGTGAAGAGAAAAACGTAAAAGTATGGATGTAAACACAAAAAAATTCGTATGCTAACCGTTCACCACCAGAGTCGAGCCAGTGAAATTCTACGCAGTGTTCAGATGTACTTTATTTTATTAATTAAAACTGATTTACGAACTCTATAAACAAAATAAAAAATGACATGAAAGACATTTTCATCTTCTTATTTAAAGCGAAGATAAGAAAAATGTTGGGAAATGAAATGATCTTTACAGGTTTTGACAAGGAAAAATCCGACATCCCAATAACTATGTCACCTATCCGGGATGGCGAACATCCTTATTATGTAGTCGGAGATTAGATGACTTTTATCCGAGTTGGAAGTGTCAGGATCATCGTTAACACAGAAATCTCTCTCTCTCTCTCTCTCTCTCTCTCTCTCTCTCTCTCTCTCTCTCTCTCTCTCTCTATGCTTTTTATAAAGTTATCTAGGTTAGGATTCGCATAGGTGCAGCGCAGTGTCTTTGGAGGTGTGATATCGTCACTGAACTGACTTCAGTTCCGGAATCACAGCAATTGTAAAAATCATGTGGTCAGAACCACACATTATGTTATGTTATTCTATCTGCAGAGTTCATGATGGCTGTAAATATCGTGAGTACAACTGTGTTGCGATCTTGCCTTTTATTGAAGCAAGTGTTTTATTTAAATGTAGTAAAGAATCGAAAAATTATATCTACTTGCGTGGTACACAGCAGAACAATCGAAAAATTTTTTCCTGGGAAGTTATAAATAATTCTTTTTTTTACAGGTTAACCTATACATAACCCTCTTTGATGGCGGCATTTCCTTATCGAAGTTTTCGATGGGAAATTGTGTGACAATGAACTGTTCCTCAGGAAGAGAAACTTTGTTTCATGTGGGGCAGTGGAGTGAAACGTTTGTTATGTTCCTGTAGGTAGAACTGTTGCTCCAAGTTTAACATTATAAATGAATATGGGACATTTGAAATGCAGGAAATGTAACTGTGGGAGCAGAATAAGAATCTTCAACATACACTACATAAAAGAAGTTATGCCGACAGTAAATCCCCGAAGCTTATATACAGGTATAGAGCCTGGGTATTTATATATATCTATTAAGGCATTCATGCAAAGGAGCAGGTTGGGAGATCTCGTGCCCTCTTTATCTCTCCCTTCCCCCTTCGCTGCGCAGGAACCGGGGTCATTACTATCACGCCGAAGACTTTCTATTAGATAGGACAAAAGTCGTAATTTGGAAGTATTTATCACAAAATTCTTTATGGTGTCCCGTCACGCTATCCAAATAATAGACTTAGTAACTAGGGTTAGGGTGATTTTTCATTTATAATTACGGTTGCTCCTAATTGTGGTGGGTCGTGGCTCAAAATACGGCAGGATAAAGAGAAGATGAATCAGCCTTCGCCACGTATATGATTCCGCTTAAAAAACAGAGGGAGGGTTTCGTTGCCGGAGAGAGCAGTCTTTTTTTTATCAGTGTTATGGCATGAATTGGTAGAAAGAGAGTGTATTATTTATGTTTTTGTTGAGGAATATTCATATGCTTCATGTGACCTGAAGCAATCAACAACGTCACCAACGGCAGGTGTGAAATTTGCCTCGAAGGCAGAAACTTCTTAGTCCAGGGCATGAACTTAGAAATGCTAATACGTACCAGATTTGTTCAATTAGGGCCTTTAAACGTTTAAAGGTATCGACAGAATGGTGATGATTTGTTTATATGTACGTGTTAAAATAGTGATTTGCTAATAACGTTTGCGCACACATGCGTCATTACTTACATGTGATTTATTGACGTACGGTTCTGATATACATCATTTACTGAACATTTAGATGGGTGTGTAAAAACATTAATCTAGCTGACCATATGCATGAAAATATGTTAAGAAGAAATCTAACATACAGAGGTTAAATTTGATCACTGGATAAGAACGTTCAGAGTAAGAAATCAATGTGTGTTGGGAAAACATATCAAAATAAGAGGTGAAGAAGAAGGGCCAAAACGAAACTGAATTCGTTTATGTATGTATGTATGTATGTATATATATATATATATATATATATATATATATATATATATATATATATATATATATATATATATATATATATATGTGTGTGTGTGTGTGTGTGTGTGTGTGTGTGTGTGTGTCTTTTTGCTGGTGGATGGGTGAATGGATGGCACATATAACGAGACAAATGCGTGGCAAGGAATGATAAAAGAAATGGATTATGGGAGGATAAAATCAGGAACTTACAAAAGAACAAAGAAGAGATATTCCGAATGCATTTTGAAGCTAGAGGAGAAAGTGGTAGATGTCAGTGTAGAAAAATGAGATAAAATAGAGAATATCATATTATAGCAGAATTATAATTTCAAAAGGGACGGAAATTGAATTTCAGAAAGGAAGATTCCGAAAAATGGGATGCTTCAATATTGAGATTAAATATAGAAATATGGTAATAAAGGAGGTGAATGTTCTGCTGGATGACGAAAAGGAGAATTAGATGATGAAACAGTTGATGAAGAGGTAACAGTTAGGGATGTTGTAGTGGTGAATGTGGAAACATGTAAGAACTGTGTTCAAGAATACTTGTATTTAGTGCTCTTGAGCTGTTATGGAAAGAGTTTAAGAAGTATTCATAATCAGTTTGCATGAAGCAAAAGATGAGGATGGAACTTCCAAGACTTATAAATATTGCACTGCTACGTGACCGTTGCGAAGAGGGGTACCGATAAAATTGGGATCCGAGAAAAGAAAAGATAGTAAATGAATAGATGGGTGGCTTGTGGCAAGGAAAGTTCTGTGGAGCAGTTGTGTAAAAAATGTGATATTGGGAAGTTTTTATTGCTGAGAAGGATTACGATAAGATTAAAACAAGTGCGGTATACGAGGAGTAACACATTTTTGGGATTTATTTCAGTCTGTTAACAAAAACACTTGAAATGTCGGAGCAAAATATTTCTTTTTTGTAATTATTGATGGAAAGTTATGTATGTTTGTGATGTATTTTATTTCATTTGTTGTTTAGCTTCTTGGAAAAAACAAATGGTAGTACGACAAAAGATGCCCGATTTTGTTGCTATAGCTAAAGTTTACTGAAGACTAATTTTTGGCCGTGGATATTAACATGTTTGCAATTGGTACGATATGGAAGTTTTTAAAGGATGAAAATGGATAGATAAAGCAATAAAAAATGAATGAAGTGAATTTGAAGATGGAAGTTATGCCAAGTTTGGAATAATGGAAGTGGTTAGCTTCAAGTATGTACTTGGGATTTTGTAACAAGAATGTACGGGCTGAATAATCCAGGCAAACTTTTAGGATGGAAAGTTAAGTGTATAAAATTAACCTCTTTTTAAGTGCAGTTAATCTGCGAGGTATTTATGGCCTGGTAAAGAGTGTCAGAATGAGAGACGATCGTATACGAGTAATAACAAGTAATAAATGCGCCGAAGTTTCTTCGGCGCAATCGAGTTTTCTGTACAGCGTATAATCAGGGCCACTGAAAATAGATCTATCTTTCGGTAGGGTCTCCGGTGGTCTAGGTACATGCTGTATGAGCCGCCGCCCATGAAACTTTACCAAAGCCCAGTGGTGGCCTATCCTATATCGTTGCCAGAAGCACGATTATAACTAACTTTAACCTTATATAAAATGAAAATACTGAGGCTAGAGGGCTGCAATTTGGTATGTCTTATCATTGGAGGGTTGATGATCAACATACCAATTTGCAGCCCTCTAGCCTCAGTAGTTTTTAAGATCTGAGGGGGGACAGAAGAAAGGGCGAACGGACAGACAAAGCCGGCAAAATAGTTTTCTTTTACAGAGAACTAAAAATGACAAAATCGCAAATGGGAAGGTGTACGGAAATGAACTGAAATAGGTTAGACATTTGAAATGAGAAGGAGGGACGAAGGAAGACTGGAAATTTAAGTTGAGCAGGGTAGACGTTAAGTTTTTGGTCCACGCGAAACAAAAGAAAACTTGTAAAACCGTAGGACATTGGAACGATGGAGGGGGGAATAGGTGCGAGGAGTCACAGTCACGATTAATAAGGCTGGAACTGCAAGAGATTAAGTGACAATGACTGGCTATTTGTTGCAGTATGATTCATTAACCGTATTTCAATTCATATCCACTTACACTAACATAGATAGATATATATTTTGACTTCTTTTGACCGTATTAGAACATGGCGTAATAGTTTTGTGTAAAGTGTATATATATATACGAGTGTTATCCGAATTTAGGAAGGATTGAGGATAATATCTTGTAATTAGTTAAGGGATAATTAGGCATAATATAAACCTTTGTGCTCATAAGCCCGAAATGATATGCAATGTTTCATTGAATGGTAGCCTACATTATATGTCAGTGGAGGATTTATATGAAGATATAAGTTTTTATTAGTGTGTTTGTATTTATCTGTGGTGTGTTACTGATTATTTTTCTGTGTAGATGCATGTGTAATGAATATTATTCTGAGATTATATATGTTTAACAATGATACAACCAAGACGCAGTAGCGTAGAGAAAGGAGAGAGTCACAGTGTGTTGTTTTCGTATCACTTGGTGACGCAGCGCTGTCAAAGCAAAACAAGAGACAACGCGAGAGCGAACGAGGTCACATGGCTATCTGTTATCAGTTCGCTCTATAACTGAATAACATTTATCTTATCCTTAACAACATTATTTGTTCTGTTTCTAGACGGAAACGACAATTGATTATGTATAGTAACCGATTTAATCATTACTTTTACTTTACAAACTTTGATTCACATTTATGTTTCAAAATGTGTGCGTGCGTGTGTCTGTAAGCAGCCTGAATCACCACTCAGGATTCAAGCAGGTTGTGAGCAGTAGCCTTAAGCTACATAATAAACCAAAATGGGAAGATGTGTTCTTCTTTCACCTTATTAAAAAAAACCAGTGAGGGTCTTCAATTTGGTATCCCACCGTAACTGGTGTTTTAAATAGGGAGAAGTGTTGAAGAACACATCTTCCCATTTTGGTTTATTATGTAGCTTAAGTACAAAAAGTAAGCGTGTTACCGCTCTCACAACCTGCGCTTGAATCCCCTGAGTGGTGATTCAGGCAACACTCATGCTTGCGCGTTACAGACACACGCACGCACACATTTTGAAACATAAATGAGAATCAAAGCTTGTAAAGTAAAAGTAATGATTAAATCGGTTACGATAAATAATCAATTGTCGTTTCCGACTTGAAACAGAACAGATAATGTTGTTAAAGATAAGGTAAATGTTATTCAGTTATACAGCGAACTGATAACAGATAGCCATTGACAACGCTGAGTCAACAAGTGATACGAACACAACACACCGTGACTCTCTCCTTTCGCTACGCTACTGCGTCTTGGTTGTGTCATTGTTGAACAGATATAATCTCAGAATAATATTCATTACACTTGGAGCATTTGTGTCGGGAAGGATGCTATTTGGATGGAACTAATCACTGATCCAAGAGCTTGAGAATGATTGTTGCCCTGACATTTTCGGAAGCCAAAACCGATTTCCCATTACAGTGATTGGCTTGTAAGAAAAAAGAACACGGTGGTCATGCCACATCCATGTTATAACGGCTGAATCGTGGATGAACCCCTTCTCAGAAAATTTCTACAACTTTAACTAGTTTTCGCCGAACCACCCCACAGTCCTTATGCCGTGCACCTCTGTCTTGCATGCAATCTCGAGGCTTCCTGTACATTAGGGCTGTTCTTTAGCAATGCTTTTCTCACAACATCTACCGAGTATTCTGTAGGTGGTCCTCTCCTCCATCTTCCCAACACTTTGAATATCAGACTCTTTTCAGCAACATATTCTCCTTTCTTTTCACTTGTTCGAACGATGGTAAAACACTGATCTAATCCTTTCATCTATGAGAACTTCTATACCATTTCCGTGTACCCCACATTGCTTGCCTTCCCATTTCATCTTAAACCACATATACTAAGGCAACGAGCATTTCGAGAGCTTCAGCCATTTTTCTTTCTTTCAAACTCAATTTACAAATGTTTACTTTCATAAAAGAAAGTTGGCTCAACAATCCCCACCTGGATGTTCCTAGGCACTCCAAGTGTCTAACATATTTGTTACCGCATCCTGCTGCATTTGTATTGCATGACTAACTCGTTTCTCATCCTACCACTATGCATTATATTTACTAACAAATACGTAACTGAATAAACTTATTTCATTCTCTTACCTGCCATATTAAGATTCATCACTTCATCTTCTAGCCTTAATGTTCCTCAAATTCACTCTCAACTTTCTCGTCTTGGAAAGACTTTCATTCAAACTTTTTCTTCAGTTTATGCAATATCTCTTGACTGTTCCACTCTGTCATATCCAAATATCATCCATTACACGCTTCATTCTCGGACCATTTCTTGTTCACAACTTTCTTTTTCTGGGTAATGGCGTCGCTCCCTCAATGGAAATATTAAACAGCCTTTTAGATATGACAGA
Organism: Macrobrachium rosenbergii; assembly: GCF_040412425.1. Classification (NCBI taxonomy): domain Eukaryota; kingdom Metazoa; phylum Arthropoda; class Malacostraca; order Decapoda; family Palaemonidae; genus Macrobrachium; species Macrobrachium rosenbergii. Next base: position 14,080,222 of record NC_089743.1, on the reverse strand, counting down.
TTCTCGCCTGAGACTCATGCACAAAATAAGTCATTTTCTTGTATGCCTAGTGCAACATTGGCTTTCCTTCTATCATACAAACATATAATCTCTCCCAACAACTTTCTTCCTATATTATACCTTATTATGAGCATTCTCTACATTTTTCCTTCATCAGTTCTGTTATAAGTTCTTTCTAGATTCTGTTATATGTCTTGCTTATTCCTCTCACTCATATATTTACATACACATGCACACGTGTGTATGTATATACACATATACACACACACACACACACACATATATATATATATATATATATATATATATATATATATATATATCGTCTTACAACATTGTTGACGTTTGCTCTAGCAGAAGAAATTAAGCTTGTATACACATGAATTTGGATTATCCGTAACTAACTTTTTTTTTTTTTTTTCATGTTTCCCTGATATCTCAGCTATAAAAATGACTGCTTGAGCATGACAGTTTCAAGATATTTAGGTGGAACCTTGTGCTTCTCTCTCTCTCTCTCTCTCTCTCTCTCTCTCTCTCTCAAATTAACCAAACCCCTCTTTAAACATTTTGTTCCAAAATCGCGTGGCATCTCAACATGCACTCAAGAGTGGAGATTGAGTTTCCTAGACTTGTAGGTTAATTTCATATAATTTTGCATGGTTTTAATGACATTATTATATAACCGGAAAAGAGTTTACATATTTTTTTTTGTAGACTAAATGCCTTGAAAGGGGGAATATGAGTTTGTGCGCTGTTTGTGTGTGTGCGCGCGCGCGCGGATGAGTCAGTACCCTCTAATAATGTGAAGCCACGTCGTGCACTGATTCCTCTTAATGGGCTAAGAGAAAAAAAAATAACACTTTAATTTCCTGTAGACCTAATTCTCTCGTTAACGCCGTTGGGTCATTAATGACGCGAAAGGTCATTACGCTGATAACGCTCCCATGATTTATGCCGGCGTTTGTTAATGCGGTTATTAATGAAATACTTCCTTAAAAGAGAGCTGTAGGTTGTAGAAGAATAGACCCAGCCACTATAGAACCGTTTATGTGGGATCGTCGGCGTGTGTTTGTGAAAGATCCGGGTGGGGTGGGGAGCGATTTGGGGCTCTTCATTATGCAAGGTACCGTTATTCGGCTGCACTCGTTCGATTTCTGTGCTGTTGTTGTTTGTTTTTTCTTTGTCCTTGAGGTATTTGTTGGTGTTTAGTTGTGTTTTTCATTTTAAGATTCAAGAAAGGTTTTTTTGAAAATATGTAAACAGAGGATAGTGATGATATTTAGGTTATTCAACATTGGTCAAGAAGAGACCCAGAAATAAATGGCATATTGTTCAGCAGGCTCATATGAGTCTTCTTCCATGGTCTCTTTGCTTCATTTTATTGTTTTTCTTTTTTTATTTATCATATAAATTATAGACTACTCTTTTCCTCCTATCGGTACTAAGCTGCCCTCCTTGATGCTTTGCTTAGTACAGTTGCAATTTTGGCTAGTACTTACAAATAAACAAGTAAAAAATGCACCGAAGTTTCTTCGTCGCACTCGAGTTTTCTCTACAGCTTATGGTGCTGTATGAAACTCTCAGCCACGACCCATGAAACTCTCAGCCTCGGTCCTTGAAACTTTCAGCCACGGCCCGATGGTGGCCTTTGTTGTTGGCACCTGTAACGGTGCCAGACGCACGCTCATGGCTAACTTTAACCTTAAATAAAGTAAAAACTACTGAGGCTAGAGGGCTGCAATTTGGTATGTTTGATGATTGGAGGGCGGGTGATCACCACGCCAATTTGCAGCCTTCTAGCCGCAGTAGATTTTAAGATCCGAGGGCGGACAGAAAAAGTGCGGACGGACAGACAATTAGCCATCTCAATAGTTTTCTTTTACAGAAAACTAAAATGAATACTGGAATTACTATTTATAAAGTCAGTCTTATAACAATAAAAATAAGCAAATCACTCATTAGCAACAGTTTAGAACTAGAAAAACATATTCCACTGAAAGAACGCTTTTCTCCTTTTCAGACCCCAGTGGATTACATGGCAGAATTCCTTAATTCGGTTACGGATTAATATTGTAGTCTTTCTTCAGCAGCTCTTGACTTTCGTTTATTCTGCAAGTAAACGCTGAGTATGTTTCAACATTTGTTCTAATATTGCTTTGTTTATTTGGTAATTACTTGTTTGCTTCTCCGTATTTTGGTTTGGCTTTATGTACTTTCCTTTGTGTCCTTCAGGGGTTGTATCATAACTTTTGACATTTGTAGTATCTGGTTTGTTTTCGTTGTTATTTTTTCGTTTCCTTGGATCATGTTTTGAAAATCTGTAAAATATACAAGGGGATAAAAAAAGTCGAACGTTTCTTAAAGAGGAACAACAACATGAAAAACGACGACACAACAACAATCACAACAGTAATAATAATAAATTATTTTCTCAAAATCTTGATAGGTTGGTATCTCCGATCCTGGGTGTGTTGCTACCTTCCTCCAGATGATCTAACCACCATACACTTTCCTCTTAGTATTCCAACACTCTCTTAATTATCTTCGCTGCGTCCAGCAGCACGGTTTTCTGGAGTAAGTCCCATTCGAGATTTTCACACCCAGTCCTCTTCGCGTTCCTCCTTGGGTACTTTGGTATTACTACTAATGCTCCCAGGGTGGTGGGTCCTACTTCCTCCTGAGTTTGCCATAGCCTCCTTATTTCCATCTTTATATTGGTACTTTTTAATCTTTTCTAATCTATTGTACTTAACGTTAGTATCCTACGGTATAGCTACATCTGTCAGAGATATTTTCTGATTTTCTTATTTAACAGGGTTAGGTGTGGTCTTCGAACCTGTACCAAATGGTCAATCCTTAATTTTTTCTCAGATTATCGTTTTTTTCAGCACTTTTTTTGGGTATATGGCTGTACCCTTTGTCTGCACATGGTAGGTTATTTTCTTTGTAGATCTTGGCAACTTTTTCATGCCTTCTCTTGTATTCATTTTGACCTAATGCTAGAAAACGAAAAAACGTACTCTGGGACTATGATATAAGGGCTGACCTGTAGGTGCATTCTCGAAGGCCGCACCCAATCCTGGGAAATAAGGAAACCCAGAAAGTGTAAATAGTAGATGTAGCCATGCCACAGGGCACAAGAATTAAAGACAAAAAAGGAGAAAACCTAGAAAACACCAAAGACTAAAGATGAAAATTAGGAGACTATGGCAAGCTGAAGTGGGAGCAGTACCTATCACACAGGAAGCATTAGGAGTAATCCCAGAGGACCTCAGGAGGAATCAGGAGGGGAATGGATGGCAAACCTCGAACTGGGCTTGCTTCAGAAAATTGAACTGCTGGCCACAGCAAGGTTGATTAGGAGAGGGATGGATTCTTAAAAAAAAAAAAAAAAAAAGCTTAGTGGAAGTCAGTTCCTAAGAAGGTAGTTTACAGCTCACATCCAGTCTCGGAAATACCAACATAGCAAAGTTGTGAGAAAAAGATCAAATTACTATTACTCTTGTTGTTTTTGTTGCTGTTGATTTTATTCATATTTGAATCATAATTTTATATCAAAATCCATGGAAAATAAAATATAATAATGAGGAACAAAGGCAGTTACTGCAACAGCCATGCGCAGATATCAAAAGTTAAGGTACAGCCTATGAAGGGTACTTGTCCACGGATGCTCTTGGATTTCTGCTTTATAGATTGTCGTCAACTTTCTTGTTTCTCTTTCAGTGTTTTCTAGGTCATTTGTACTTGTCCAGTCTACTATTCCTCCAATGAACTTTGCTACTGGCCACAACTGGCTCAGACCATATATTGATTGCCTTCACAATGTTTTCATCATTGATCTTGCACCGTTGTATTTTCCTAATCATGGAGACGTATTCCCTGCTAATGTTTACTTTCATATACTGGTCTTTGATATTGTCAGTCTCCAGGATTCGAATATTTTGTATTCAGTCTGTCCTATATCCATGACGATTCTCTCATATGGGAAAAGGATTCCTTCACTCTGGACGGTCTTTCCTTTTGCTCTTCAGTGCTGAACTTCATTTTCATATCATATATATATCTTCATTTTCATATCATTTATCTTGATGTCAGGAGCTGATTGTTTACTGTGCTCTCTCTTCCAAGTTAGTAGCCATTCTTAGTTTTCTTAAGGGCCATTGTCATTGGTATCGTAGAACCTGGAAAATAATCAGTGGTGATAATCAATCTCCTTAGAACAGTGATTCTCAAACTGGGTGCCGTGGCACCTTGGGGTGCCACAGACGGTGCCTAGGGGTGCCGCAAGATTGTCATGAGTTTTGTCTTGGCTAGATCATCTCAGTGAACATTTGCAAAAAAAAAAAAAAAGGTTTGCAGAAGTCTTCATATATTTATTATCAGTGTGTCTACTCCAATACGTTCACACATATATATATATATATATATATATATATATATATATATATATATATATATATATATATATATATATATATATATATATATATATATATATATATATATATATATATATATATATATATATATATATATATATATATATATATATGTGTGTATGGAAAATAATCATATTCATTAAATAAAAGTTAATTCATGCGATATGGTGGGATGGTGAAGAAGGGGTGCCACGGTAATGATTACATTAGTTAGGGTGCCATCACTCAAAAAAGATTGAAAACCACTGCCTTAGAAGGTTCCTTTCCAGATGATTGCCTCTACCATTCTAGTTCCAGAAGTTGTTAAGGTTGTCTCCCAGTGCTGCATCATGTGTAAAGAGTAAGGTTACTAAGTTCTCTTCAGCTCCCTACATGAATGAGGGACCATTTTGAAGACCCTCCTTTGGTCAGTATGCCACAATTAAGTTTGTCTTCCTTTTCTTGCAAGTCTTCAACAACATCATAGCCATTACGAGGTTGTCTTTGGTTCCTCTGCATTTTCTGGGGAATCCTGTTTGTTCCTCGAGTAAGGGCCTTGTTTCCTTTAGGTAATTATACAGCTCCTCTTATGATTCCTGACAGCAATTTCCACATGACTGGCAAGCGTGTGAAAGGTCGGAAATTATTAACTGCATTGACCTATTCTTGGATTTTTTTTTTTTTTTGTACTAGTGATGTTCTGCCTGTTATCCAGTGGGATTCGTCAATTTTTTGTTTACGTTACACTAGCTACTGGGCATTTTTCCATGCATGGACGAGAAGTTATTATTATTATTATTATTATTATTATTATTATTATTATTATTATTATTATTCCAATTTGTCTAAAATGATTGTTTTTGGCGGTATTGGCGTTATTATTATTATTATTATTATTATTATTATTATTATTATTATTATTATTATTATTATTATTATTATTATTATTATTATTATTATTATTATTATTTTGTTGAAAATAATGGCAGTTTTCAACGAATTAATCTTATACAGGGTTTTTTCAACTCTCCTAATAATTCGTTTTTCTGGTTCAGCTAGGTTGTTGAGTAGAATTCCAATAGTCATATTTGTCTAAGTCGAAACATGTAGACTACGAATATGCAAGATATAAGCAAATATAATCTTTGACTAATATCCCGATTTAGACAAATATGAATATTGGAATTCTACTCAACATCCTAGCTGAGCCAGGAAAACGAATTATCAGGAGAATTGAAGAAACCCTATATAAGATTAATTCGTTGAAAACTGCCATTATTTTCAACAAAACATGCATCAAAGAAGGTCTACTCCTTGCATATTATTATTATTATTATTATTATTATTATTATTATTATTATTATTATTATTATTATTATTGATATCTTTCGGGGTTTTTTTTTTTTTGAAATTTCGATAAAACTTGCGTTTGATGATTACTTTACCCTAGCATTTTATAAAAGACCATTGCTAATTTGTAAAGGCCTTTGACCAGTTCAGAGTCCAAAATGTCATGTTTTTTTTCACTAGGTCTTAGAGCATAATATGATTAGAGATTACAGCTTCAGAATTTGACAGTAACAGAGTTATTATTTTTTAAACTTGTCTTATTCCTTAAAGGTCATAGGTCAATTGAAAGGCCAACAATTATTTTTTATTTTACTAAAATTAAGTAGGGAGGTGTGTGGGGGATGATGACGCTCTTTCTTAAATTGTAATTTTCTACCTTTAATTTTCTACCTTTACATTTCTCAAGGTCACTTGTCAGTTCCAAGCCCAAAACCGTAGTTAATTCTCTCTTAATATTTTCAAGGTTATGGTGAAGGTCTCTGGTCTTCACAGTAATTGGTAAGAACGTATTATAAGCAAGTTTGAGGGCAGCAGGTTTCGAAGTGTGGGTTGTTTCACCCCTACCAACTACCTAAAAAACCTTTGCTCTTTAACACTGCGCAAAACCATAATCTTACAGTTATTTATTACCCCCTTACATTTTCAATCATCAATATATATAATTTGAAAATATTTGAGAAGTCATAAGCTGCGGCGATTTAAATTGGAATGTGGTTGCTTTATGTATTATCGAATGGTAGTTTCAGTTCGTCAGAATAAATATAGTTGGAATCTAGAAATTATTATTATTATTATTATTATTATTATTATTATTATTATTATTATTATTATTATTATTATTATTATTATTATTATTATACGAGAAAGGCACAGTTAAACTGAAAAATAAGGTCAATAATACCGAAACGCGTTATTGATTACAAAAACTTAGAAAAGCTCAAAGAATTGCAATATAATGGGAATATCGCGAGTCAGTTCGTAAAGACGCTGGGATTCAGATGGTCGCAGGTATGTTGAGACGATATATTTAAGGTTTTATGCTTTCACTACAATTTAGATTAATTTCGTGTGATAAATCAATACATAAACAGACGCGGCACCGATTTCAGGTATGGTTCTATCTGCCTCAACATCCTTTTTTTGTTGAGGTGCCGAAATGTCCTTGCTGCCGATACCAGACGTCTCATGTTCCCTACAGAGGAAAGCTCCTAAACAGTCGTCTCGACAGAAGCTGATATTCTTTTAAATATAAGTCTTGAGCTATAACCCAGCTGCTTTTTTTTTTTTTTTTACACCTCTCAGTTGCGATGAATAGTTGATTTGTTTAAGGTTACTCACTTATTTTCCATCTGGATATTATTCAGCTATTTTCCATCTGGATATTATTCAAGTATCTTCCATCTGGATATTATTCAAGTATTTTCCATCTGGATATTATTCAACTATTTTCCATCTGGATTATTCAACTATTTTCCATCTGGGTATTATTCAACTATTTTCCATCTGGATATTATTCAAGTATTTTCCATCTGGATATTATTCAACTATTTTCCATCTGGGTATTATTCAACTATTTTCCATCTGGATATTATTCCAAAATTCTCTGTGTTATGGCCAGCATGCCGAGTAATTTAATGCCCCTTTTGGCGTATTTCACATGTAGATTAATGATGTTAAAACAGTAATTAATACTAATTACACTAAATCTTGCTGAATTTTCTTCTCTAAAGCTACTGCGTGAACTTCACTCCAACCTTACTTCGAATAATCTTCTTTAGTTATTAGACAAACCGGATTATTTACCTGCCTGCTGCATATTCTATGGGCAACATAATTTTTCCCCGAAGAGGATGTAGAGAGCTGCGTTGGTGTCAGGCATGGTCGTATATCATTTACTTTAATGGTCGTAAAACGTCCTTTCGAATGTAATCGTTTGAAATTATATTTGATTCATATATTATTTTATCTTTGCCTTTCCAACTGCGACGCGTTCTTCTGCTGGTCATCGTTAGATACACTTATTGAAGGTAGTGGCCTCAGTTAACGTCTTTATATATTTTTTTCCCGTGAACTTAGCAAGAAGGGCCTTTTCATATCCTCCAGAAACACACTTACTCTTTGATAATAATAGACTATCTTCGTATGGGGCCAGTGAAATGCATTATTACGACCATCGGTGTCAAAATTCATTAGCACGGGTCGTAGTTAATTGACCATTTCTGGAAGGTAAATATGAAGTTATTATCATGCCCTACATTTGTTAATATTTTTATGTTACTCCTCACGTCTCACCCTTTTCTTTCGGCAATTCCCTCAATGCTTAGTGTGTACATGTTTGTGTGAGATGGTACCCACATGTTTTGCGTCTTTATTTCAATATACAATGAAATTTCTCTCTCTCTCTCTCTCTCTCTCTCTCTCTCTCTCTCTCTCTCTCTCTCTCTCTCTCTCTTCTCTCTTCTCTCTCTCTCTCTCTCTCTCTCTCTCTCTCTCTCTCTCTCTCTCTCTCAGTTCCTATTGATCTAGATTAATGGCGGATTTATCCACTTCCAAGACACTACGATTCCTGTTTCTCTTTCGGTCCATGGAGTGGCGCTCTCCTCTCCTTGTGCGTTCCTAATAATGCAATAAAACGATAGCAAGGTAGTTTCTCCGCGTTAATGCCAAGTTATTCTCTTAGATCTAGATGAAGCTTTATGAACCCTCTCGCAGAATATTGTCTTTCTCCGAAGCTGTGATGCCTCTACCTTCATCGTTATGGCTGTCTGTATGTATGTGTGCGTATGCAAGTCTTCATGCATGTTCTCCTAATAATGCAATAAAAAGGATATCAAGGTAGTTTCTCTGCGGTATGAATACCCTCTTGATAGAGTAGTGGGTCATACATGACTTCCTATATCTCATTTTATATCTGGTAATAACTCAGGTATGCTGTGATAAAGAATAGAACGCGACGGGGGACTTGTAATTGTGGGTAGGTGCCTTGGCTCGGAGTACCGTCCTTATGGACAGGTGCTGTAAGGACAGAAAGGGTCTGGGTTAGCCTGTCTTCCGCCATCCACCTTCTCGGCACCGCCTATAACCTCCTCCGCGGGGATCGTCGGACGCATCGGTGCAGCCTACTTACGGCCTCGAAATCAGTTCATCAATAAACTATTTATTTTCCCCGCCGATATTGGCGAGGCCGGAGCTTTTTTGAAAAACAGATGGTTTACTATTTTCACTCTAAAACTGTCGAAGGCCTGATGTATGATTAGCATAGGCAGCGTCCCCATACGTCAGGTGGTATAGCCCACTACATTCTAATAAGTGTCATGGATAAGTCTATGTGGTCGGCTAAAGTATGGCGTGTTCTGGCGAGATTACGGCGTGTTCTCGCCAGATTAGCACTTGTTCCCGCTAGTTACGGCCCAAAGTTTCGCTAGCGGTTATATGAAGCCTTTATTATTCAAGCTCGCAAGAGAGAAAGAGAGAGAGAAGCTTCGAGGCAATGCGAATGTTTCGTCTGTCACACACAGTGCCCATTATAGAATGATAATGACAAAGCTTCAACGCTTCCAACTTATATTTTCCCAAGACATATTTCATCCTCATTTGAATATCTTGATCATCTTCCCGACTAGATATTCTTGAATCATTAAATGGTATTTTATTATGAGCGAATTAATACTTTTATATAAGATGGAAATGAAGGCATCAATGGTAGTGCCCCAAGCCTCATGGTGTCAGATGTACAACAATCTTTTATTTCCAATTTTTTTTTTTCAGTTTTTGATTATTTTTTCGCACATATCCTTTTAAATTTGCAAATATTGCTAAATGTTTTACTCGAATGCATTCGTTTTACTTGAAAGGGAAAACGTCTCCATGTCTTAACCCGCTGGTTTCCAGGATCCTTGGAGAAGTTCCAGATCGATACATATGTGAAGGCTCTGCTGACGTCTTCATTTGGCTGCCGTTAACCTGCCTTTATCATGATGCAGTTCAGTTCCGGTTTTAACTTTTTAAGCTGTCGTGCTGGTGTGTCAGTATTTCAGTGGGCATATGCGCATATAATTATGCATATATCCACACAGGTGTCCAGTTTCTTAAATACTGTATACACTTACAGTCTATACGGTATTGAACGTAGACAGTTGGATCTCTGGCTCTCTCATTTCTTGCTCCAGAATATAAACGCTTTGATAAGAGCTCTCTCTCTCTCTCTCTCTCTCTCTCTCTCTCTCTCTCTCTCTCTCTCTCTCTCTCTCTCTCTCATTTCATTTCTTGCTCCAGAATATATCTTGCAAAATCATTTAAATGAGTATTCACCTGAAGTCTTTGTCTAAACGCTTTTGATAAGAGCTCTCTCTCTCTCTCTCTCTCTCTCTCTCTCTCTCTCTCTCTCTCTCTCTCAATCTATTTTCGTTATCTCTCAAAATCTATTTTCTCTTTCTCTCTCTCTCTCTCTCTCTCTCTCTCTCTCTCTCTCTCTCTCTACTCATTTCTTGCTCCAGAATATACCTTGCAAAATCATTTAAATGAGTATTCATCTGAAGTCATTGTCTAAACGCCTGTGATAACACCTCAGAATAAATGTTTTGTTCGACTTCGGGAAATGTGAAGGCTGATACACGGGCGGTAATGCGGGTTTTCAAATCCCCCTTCCATCAGCGATATAAAATCACTTCATAATGAACAAAAGCTCTCAATTGTGATAATACTGATCCTGATCCTTTTTCTGGGTGCGTTTAGGAAAGGCGTTCAGTTGCGCTGCGGTTTAAAATGATTCGATTTAATAGCAATATTTTGAAGGTGTATGGAATGGTTTTACCGCGGGTCTACATGTAGCTCAAGAGTAAGAACTGTCAGTGACTGTAACGTGAGGGTATATACGTTTGTGTGTATATATGTATGTATATATGTGTGTGTGTGTTTTTGCGCGTGTGTGCATTCGTAAATGTGCATGATAGTATATTTCCATAACATTTCCATAAACGCAACAAAAATGTTTATCATGACGTAATTTATGCCTATGCACACATACACACACGCATAAGTTAAAGTTAAGTATACCTTAGTTTTATATATAATATATATGTGCGTGTGTGTGTCTGTGTGTGTGTGTTTGTTTGTGTATACGTGTATTTGTGAATGTAAAAGATAGTATATTTCCATAAATGCAACAAAAATGTTTATCATGACGTAATGTACGCACATGCGCGCATGCACACACACATATCCTATATATATATATATGTATTATATTGTCACGAAGTGTTCCAAGTACCTGGTTATTACGCAACTAATCACAGAATTCAAAAATTTACCTCACTTCAGCCAGATACCTGAACTCTAATAAGAACAAACTATGACTGAGTACTTAGAAAGCTTATTAATCACATAAAAAATCAGACTAAGTTTATCAAAACAAGTGTGAGGTATCAAGAATTAAACAAGAAATGTACTAAGGTAAAAGGGCATCACTCCATCAAACAGCTTTAACTGTTTCCCTGGTCTTAATTCACTTCAGCAAAACCAAAGGAACAAAACATGTTTATCACTACGCCTTATGCACACAGTTAATCCTATTCACTGGTGATCAATAAATGAAACACTGTTTTGAAACATTTTTAATACAAAAATGTATTTTTAAATTCAAAATTTATGATTAGAGTTCACACTCTGAAAAAATTTACTATTACTTGATAACAAAAAAATTTAATTAATTATTGAGGTAAATTACAAAAGTTAATTTATCAAGAAATTGATTAATCAAGCAAAATTTAAAATATTCAGGAATACTTCAGATTTGAAAAGAAAATCTAAGTAAATGAAAATTCAATCAAGTATGCAATGTTAAATTATTAAGAAATACATAAAATGCTAAGCAAATAAATGTTAAATCACCACAACATGAAATGTAAAAAATTAAGAGATTGCAAACACAAGAATGCACAAAATACACAAAAGATCTACCAAAAACAATTTCACTGAGGCAAAAATCCCTTAATATACCTTATTATACCATGGTAATAATAAGTAAAATTCACTTTACCTTACACAAGCTTGTGAAAACTTTTGTAAGATCACCCGAAATGCAGCTGCTCGAGATTCATAAAACACACTTTTGATAGGCGCTGTTACGAATATATACACTTGTTACCGCTACTGTCATATCTCAAAAGCTAAGACTAATATCAATGGCCACACAAATATTTTACGTTAATAACTTCTTTCTTTTGAAGAGAGAGAGAGAGAGAGAGAGAGAGAGAACCACATGAATGGTCTCTGAAATCAGAATGAGCAAATTTTTAGGATTCCTGCAATAAGTAAAACAATCAGATGACATCATTACTAAGGCATTTTGGGGATGGGATACAATAGAAAATTCTAGAAAAGGAAGATGACATCACTTCCTGAGCAAAACATTTTGAACTGCAATCTTACAAAACATGATGTAATTGATCGAGACTTGTGCTTTTACTCTCAAAAAAGGTGTACGTGACTCAGACAGAAAATCATATGGGACGCGATCAGAACAATACATGCAACATTGCAAAATCATTCATATTTTTCTCGTATGGGACAAAGCTTTTAACGAAGTCTTAACATGACTTGACTGTTATCTCATGCTTGTTAACACGTCATCTTTCGTGTTGACAATCGAAGCAAAACAAAGCATTCACTACTACACACACGTTTTGCTGATATACCACTCTACTATTAAAAATGTATTATCAGTTCTAAATTATGCTGTTAAGTTATCTAAATCACTAACTCTTTTGAGATCCGACATTACATTACTTACCATATTTCAATAATTATTATTATTACACATAACTCATGACAACTAGAACAGTAAATATATCAAAATCATGGAAAGGTATACATTTTAAAGATAATACCATGAGAATATATATATATATATATATATATATATATATATATATATATATATATATATATATATATCTATCTATCTATCTATCTATCTATATATATATATATATATCTATCTATATATATCTATCTATCTATCTATCTATCTATCTATCTATCTATCTATCTATCTATCTATCTATCTATCTATCTATCTATCTATATATATATATATATATATATATATATATATATATATATATATATATATATATATATATATATATAGTATAAGCGTGTGTGTGTGCATGCAAGTGCATACATTACGTCTTGATAAACGTTTTTATTGCATTTATGGAAATATACTATCTTGCACATTCACGAATACACACACATTCAAACGTGTATACTCTCATGTTACATTCACTGACAGTTCTTACTCTTGAGCTACATGTAGACCCGTGGCTAAATCATTCCATACACCTTCAAAACATTGCTATTGAATCAAATCATTTTAAACCACAGCGCAACTGAACGCCTTTTCTAAACGCACCCAGAAAAAGGATCAGGATCAGTATTATCATAATCGAGAACTTTTGTTCATTATGAAGTGATTTTATATTGCAGATGGAAGGGGGATTACCGCCTGTATATAAGCCTTCACATTTCCTGAAGTCGAACAAAACAATTTATTCTGAGGTCTTATCAAAAGCGTTCATATATATTTATATATATAAATGTATATAAATACACACACACACACACACACACACACACACATATATATATATATATATATATATATATATATATATATATATATATATATATTATACCTGTATTATACTGCATGTGTCATGTATTACGTGTCTTGATAAAAATACTTTGTTGCATTTATGAAACTACAGTATACAATCTAGCACTTCCACGAATATACATACCAAAACAGGTATGCAAACAATAAACATATGGAAACCTATAAACGTATGTTTAAAGTGAATTATAACGTTAATGAAGATGCTACTCCTATTAGGGACACGCATTAGCTCTCCACCATTAGAGTAATAGGCCATTGCAAAGAATCTAATTATACCACAGTGAAAGGAATTGTTCCTTTTGCCAACTGTAACGAGATCTTTATCGTTACTCCATTAGATATTTACGTAGAAGTTCGATCATTAACAGGTTATGTAGTGTAACTAACTGGTAAATTGGATGTGAAGCTTTGTCCATGGTTTATTTGCATGTCTTCTTATAGTGTTTTATGAAGGAAAATCTTAGACGTGATTATCCAGATGTAATGATAGTGCAAAGGTTTAGGTGCGGAGAGTTAAGATTAAAAGTCAAAATTTAGAAATAGACTTTCAAAAATTTGTCAGGCCAGTAACCACCTGCTGAGTTGACAGCAAGATAGAAGATGGCTCAGTGCTGATTTACCCAGTAGCACGTTAAACACTGGATGAGAGAAAGATGGAAAATAGAAAACGTAAAAAATATTTTTTTTGTAAAGCTGTAAATTATAATGAAAAGAATGACATTCACGATAATACATTCGGTTTAGGTTTTGGACAATGTTTTTCCGGTGAAAATATTGATTCTCACGCAGACACAGGCACAGTCTTACACCTTGATGTTGTTGCATATACTGCTCTTATCTTCAAATATTTTACTTTTCCACCTGTTGCAGTTCTCACTCCAGTTACATCATCAGGTGCAAAGATGACCAACAGTTTTGTAGCTACAAAAGTTGTTGTTATCAATTTTTAACAGCTGACGCATTTGCTGCTTCTGCAGTGTTGTACTTTTTAGTTTCTTTCCAATTTCTAGCACCGAATGAGGTTTCTACAGCTGATGTTCGCTCCATTCGGTGATATAATTACTGCTGATTTCTAATGCCTTGTTATTACTGTAATCTGTCCAGTTTCCTCTGATATTGAAGCTGTTGCGTGGAGATTCAGTTGAGGCTGCACCTGTTATAAACCGCCTTTCTTACAGTCATTATAATCGCCGATAAACCGCCTTCCTTACAGTCATTATAACCGCCGATAAACCGCCTTTCTTACAGTCATTACAACCGCCGATAAACCGCCTTTCTTACAGTCATTATAACCGCCGATAACCCGCCGATAAACCGATAAACCGCCTTTCTTACAGTCATTATATAACCGCCTTTCCGTCATATAACCGCCGATAAACCGCCTTTCTTACAGTCATTATAACCGCCAATAAACCGCCTTTCTTGCAGTCATTATAACCACCGAATTTTGTTCTTTACTCATTCATTTGTTTCATTTCTTTCAGGTACTTTCGGAAGCACGTTCTTTTGCATAAGAGAAAATGTTAAGGAGCAGGCCTTAAAATATGTTGATACCAGCTAGAGGTCTTATGTGTATATGGTAAATATTTGAAGGATATTTTGCAGTCGATATCAACAGTATTATGTAATCTGTCTTAATCTATGACCTGTGGGATATTTATCATCTTTCAGCTTATCTTCATTGCCATCAATAATTATCATCATTCCTTTACCACTTTAGTATATGTTTCAAGATCTCGTATGTTATCTTTCATCAATCTTTAGTCATTCCGTATATGTATTATCATTCCCACCCACCTCATTTGAGTACGTGAAACATTAACATGAACTGTCTCTTTTCGTTATGTCAGGTTGTCATATAATCTTTGGTGTCTATTCATGACGCTGTATAACTTTCGAGAGTCCTCGGTAGTTTCAGTACATACTCATATGCTGCTAGAAATTCGTGTTAATCCCTAACTGTGCGTACTGAATTGAATACGCATATACTCGTAAGTAAAGTAAAATAGTTAACGTTCAGTTTCGTAAATATCGGTGCGTATTTATTCCATCATGAATGATACTTCCATATTTTCTCGTTGAATTGTTGTCCGATAGCAGTTAACGTGTCCTTATGTAGTTTAATAAAGAGAATCTAACCGTAGCTCTTCAAGAGTGGCGCTCAGTTCACAGGTGCAGCTCACAAGGAACACCGAATTGGAGTTGTAGTGCTGACATTTAATTTGCTTTGCATATGCAACTGCTTGTTGCAGGACATGATTCTAATTGATGTTTCCCTGCTGAATGGATGTTCAGGTCCCATGTCTGAATGTTGCTCGTCTCCTCTTGTTCTGTTCATTTTATTATGTCGCCTCTTGTCCTGTTCATTTGTTCAAATGGATGGCAGTTCTGCTGGTCAGTTTGGCTCCATTACAAATGTTGTATATTTTGGTTTATATGCTTGTGTGGTAATATTCTTTATACAACTGGAAAAATTATCCGCTGTGATGATGCTGATTGTCAGAAGAAAAATCGTATAATAAAAGAAATCTGAAGTGTAACATAACCTTGCTTGTGACGAAAATTTGACATGAATTTTTGCTGTTAAATATACCCCCTTTAATATCTATCTGAAATCATTCATCAAGTTTTATTTCTTTTTATCTCTAGGGCATAGAGAACTAGACTGTAGGGGAGGAATTTCGTGAAATTAATTTTGAAGTAAATCTTTATTAACACTTCTCTGAAATTGTTATTTTAATCTATAGGGTAATTTATCATACTTTTAATATAAATATGTGCCAAAGCCATGTTATAGGTACGTAGAACAAATTCTTATTTATATTTCGTCTTCTTGTGTATTTCTATAATATATATATATATATATATATATATACGATATATATATATATATATATATATATATATATATATATATATATATATATATATATATATATATATATATAAACTATTTATCACATCACCGTGATTCATATACAATCAGAAAGCTACAAACGCCGAAGGGAATTTTTAGGTGATAATAAGTCCTTTCGTGGGGATCGAACCAGCGACGGACGAGGAATCAGGACTACAGTGTGACCTGATTCCTCGTCCGTCGCTGGTTCAACTTATTATCACCTAAAATTCCCTTCGGTAACATATATGAAAATATATTACTTCCGAGGTAGAGTGAATTGGATATTAAAGGACGTTTGTAGCTTTCTGATTATATATATATATATATATATATATATATAAAATTTCTGATTCACATCAGGATCGAAGCCAGGTCTTTCAATTGAAAGACAAGACCGCTGCCAACCAAGCCACACTAGTCACAAAAGAAGTTGGAACCTGAGTACCACTGTACCTAAGGCCTTACCTGGGCAGGCTAAATGCCTTGCATATCAGCGTGTTTTCCCCCAACTTCCTGACTCAGCAGTGACCTAATTGACAGCATTTCATTCGAATGATTGTGTGTTGATTTTTTGCTATCATATTCACTCAGAAAGGATAATTCGAATCAACTGGGTCATTGCTGAGTCAGAAAGTTAGGGAAAACACACTGGTATGCAAGGCAGTTAGCCTGCCCAGGTAAAGCCTTAGGTACAGAGGTACTCAGGTTCCAACTTCTTTTATGACTTGTGTAGCGTGGTTGGCAGCGGTCTCGTCTTTTAATTGAAAGACATGGGTTCAATCCTGATGTGAGTCAGAAAATTATTTCTGTTCCACACGTATGTATGTATATATATATATATATATATATATATATATATATATATATATATATATATATATACTGTATATATATATATATATATATATATAAACGTTTTATATAAACGTTTTTTATAGGCAAGCGAAACATTTTTCCATATATTAATTTCGTCTCTCTTCCTGCTTTATATCAGTAGTAGGTTTCATGATGAAACGCAATGCTTTTTAGCTTAATGTTTGATAGCCTAGGCCACTTTATGCACGTAGGTAGGAATGATAATTTGTTTGATCACTGTATTCATTTACAGCAATTAAAAGCTGAAAACATTTTAGATTGCATTGTTTTAGCTAGATGTTTGGTATGCTGTGGAAATAATGTTGAAAATATTCATTTCTTTTTATTTTACAGATGTTTGTTAGTAAAGGAACTAGTTGTATTTTGCCCTTTTTAGCCCAGATTTTTTTGGTTAAAATAATACTCCTATCCTATATCATTCCTCTTTGTACTCTCGTAAAGAATGTTCCTGACCTATGAACGTGATTGGATTCGTGAAACGTAAGAATATTTTGTTTGATGGAAAGAGAAACCCACAAGATTCTTGTGTATAACTTGTTTACTGGTAAATATTTACATATTACTTTGATCTCGAGCACTTTCAGGTCCTAACTGTGACCCTTTTTCAAGAGATGAGGTAGTCAGGCTGGTTCAGCTGGGCCTTGAACCAGCCTGACTACCTCATCTCTTGAAAAAGGGTCACAGTTAGGACCTGAAAGTGCTCGAGATCAAAGTAATATGTAAATATTTATCAATAAACAAGTTATACACAAGAATCTTGTGGGTTTCTCTTTCCATCTTCAGAAGAAAACTGAAAGCAGTTTTTGTTTGGTTCAATATTTTGTTTCATAATTTTTCTGTTTAAAAACCCTATTTTCGCTATGCATGTGCGTTTACGTTTATATGCCTAAATGTACTGTACAACTGAATTTACAAGTTCAAATAGGTAAGCACAAAGCTGATTCTTTGCCTGCCTTTTAATTAAAAAAATTTTTCCAGTTTTTCTTTGTAATACTAATTAAAGTCGTATTAGTTGTTGTAGTAGCGGTAGTCTCTTTTCTAGATATGACGGTGAATCTGGAGCTTGCATTTATGATTTCAGATTTAATGATTTCACACTCCATGAATGAGTAATTTAAGTTAAGATATGATGCATGAGCACAGTGACGTCCATTCTACCAACCATGATTAGTTTTTGTGATATCGACTGTGGGTGTTTACTATTTGCTGCAGTAAAAAGAATAAACCATAGATTAGGGTAGCAGTTGATTTTGTCCCTTAAGTATGATTAAGATTATCATTATTGTATTGCCACTAATGATAATAACAATGATAATAATTATGATCATTAGTTTTAATGTAGAATTATTTCATCATCAAAGGTTTAATGATATTCCAAATAAGGAAATTGCAAATAAAAGATATATATTATTCCAAGTAGATTGGTATCGCCGGTGTTATTGTTAAATAAAGAAGAGAAATAGCATCAGTTTTCTCCCAGTTGATGAGTAGAAGGGTTCACAGTTAAGAACTGGAAATCCCGCTACGTCTTCTAAAACATTTTCGCTAATGTGGCTATTCGAATGACAAAGTTTTGTTTCATTTTTCAATGGATTTGTTCCAGCACTGAAGGAATTTTCAGTTTATGGTCTGTTGCAGGTGCTTTTCAATATGAGGTGAAATTTCGTCCGTAGGTTTTTGTTTTTAATTAAACTGGGTATTTTTACATGAAAGGATTTTGGTGAATGACCTAAGCGATATCCTGTTGATGCTTGTGAAAATGGTGTCAGTAAGTTTTAAAGTATTTTAATTTTACTCAGGTATTTTTTTTAACGTCAGGATGGTTGCATACCAAAACGAAAATTTTATTTACATAAGTTCTAAATCACTGCTCTTAGCAGATCTCGAGATAAGGTCTTAACTCCAAGATCCTTATTGACTGGGCGAGAATTTTAGTTCACAGAGTGAAACTGTTTTCGAAGGGGCGTCCCCATCCGTTGCCTGGTTCTTTGCAACAAAACAGGTTTCGAGTCCTGATCCCTAGCATATTGGGCTTAAAATTTTCTCCGATCATACCAACATGTATGTCAAACAATACATCATATATATATACATCCATGGAATTGAAATTTTCAAGTGCTTCAGAATCAACAAAACATAGCGACTTAATCACTGAGCCGTATATAGCCAGGCAAGTTCTTGATCTTCGTTGGTTTGAGCGCTTAAAAATACAATTCTCCTTGGATATATGAAAATATTTACGAGCTCTAGTGAATTTTGAATGTCAAACTGATATATATGTATATGTATGTATATATATGTTTATATATATGTATATATATATATATATATATATATATATATATATATATATATATATATATATATATATATATATGTGTGTGTGTGTGTGTGTGTGTGTGTGTGTGTGTGTATTTGTATTGTCATAAACTATATGTGTGTGTGCATGTGTGTATCGGTATTACTATTCATTCATAAAACTGCATATGTCAAATATGTAAGTAAAAAAAATGGAGGGTGTTAATTAACAGACTATGTACCCAGCATGTGCTGTATGTGTATATATATATTACTGTTACTTATTATTATTCAGTCACAAAGCTGCATATGTCAAATATGTAAAAAAATGTAGGTGAAAATTAACAGACTGTGTACTACTCAGCGCTTCTGTATGTTACCAATACATCATCTACTTTTCATTTTTACACAGTAAAATGAAAAGTAGACTTATGGAAGGAAACTTCTTAAAACAAAATTAGACCCATAACCAAGCAGAACGTCTTTAATAGTAGTTTTAAACATTATTGCCGTTAACATATAACTATCAAGAAAACTTTACAGACTCTCGAACACTTAAAGTGTCTCAGTGGAAAAGCAATTGACCGCTCGACGAATTTCCATAGAATTTCGTATACATGGCAGCTATCTATTCTAAAGGACCAGAACTAAGATTTTGAATTAGGATGTTTAAGAAATGTAGATTCAGTAATATTTCTCTTAACGATATCAATTAAAAATATCATCTCGATGAGTTTTTCGTCTAAACAAAAGTTTAAAATTATTCACATATACAAACAGAGCACTCAACGTATGTCATGTTCTAACAACATGATGATGTTTAATAGAGTAATCAAGTTTTTCCAGTTTTTCCCAAATATTTCCTGTTACGTATAATACAAAGAATTATGTCAATGCAGCCACTATTACCTTCTGGGGAATAGCTGATTTTATAGTTTATAACTTTGGTAAATCTAAAAAAAATCAGTAATTTTTGTATAAAAGTGTTAAAACGTTTTCATTCTCACAAAGGACCGTACTTTTATTGGACTAATTTTTTTTTATCTGTCAGTACAGATTTAACTGTTTAAAACTTTTAGTATTTTAAGTTATGTCCTACATCGAAACTTTGAGAAAATTCAGCAGCCATGGACTCCTGGATTCATAGTCCTTAAAATCACACTAAGCAGAACTAAAAGTTTGATTGATTTGGTGATCGGAATAACGATATAGGTAGGAACAGCCGTTGGTAGTTTTGTTTTTAAATATCAGAATTATAGCTTTCATATTTTTATGCACCAAAACACCTAAAAGTGAATATAATGGAATGCATTAAATCATTCCACTTGTCCAAAGAATTATCCAGATTCCCAGATATATGCCAAACGCAAAAAATTCATCATATCGAAACCTAACAATCCTCTTAGACAAAATGGCTGGTAGCATTTTTTTTAGAGATAAACAAATCCCGTAACTAGGTCAATGAATAAAGCCTTTCCACACTTTTGGCGGTAATACTTTCCATTAAAAAGACTTCCAGTCATTAGGACATAGATGTACCAACTATGCTTTGTTGATTTGTCAGATAAAAGAGTCTATATATATATATATATATATATATATATATATATATATATATATATATATATATAAATATATATATACATACATATATATATATATATATATATATATATATATATATATATATATATATATATATATATATATATATATATATATATATATATATGCAGAGTTGAAAACTAAGCTATGAGGGACTGCTTCATCACTGTATTCTTCATCACATGAGGACAGGGAATCACGAGTTGTTACCAACAATAATTCTATTCCCAAGTTATGGTTCCTTGTCTTCATCTGATGAAGTATATATATATATATATATATATATATATATATATATATATATATATATATATATATATATATATGTTATATGTATATATATATTATATATATATGTAAATGTGTGTGTGTGTATATATATATATATATATAAATTTGAAGGCTAATTCATTTGAAGGTTGTGATGACGAAGGATGTGCTTTTACCTTTAAACTACTTATTTTCATTCGTGGAGTCGATTATATAAACTGCAGTACGTTGTTGCGTGAGAATGAAAATGGCATTATTCTGTCATCAATAGGTTTGAAAAGGATGTTATTTACCTTTAAATATATATATATATGGAGTCGATTATATATATGCAAAATATAGAATGAAAATATATAGTCTATATATTTAAAAACGTTATCTACAATATATATTGTTTTGGGTACAAATATAACTACATATGCAAAGAAAAAGGATTGTTGTATAATCGTGTTAGGTATCAGGTATCACGTCTACTCAGGGCGATCCACTAGTTTTCCATAAAAGGTATTTTCTTATGACATTAATAAATTCGACGACATTTATTTTCCTGGCTATCTTAATGATAAATTTAAGTACAAAAAAATGGCAGGAGCATTATTGCTTATTAGAATATTACTTATTTTTTAGAATATAACCTCGTGGCTCTTAGAGCTCCGGTAAATAGAAAGTCTACGGATAATTGGTAGGGATTTCAGGAAAATGGGCTAAATAAAGATGAAATTAATACTGACCCATTGAAACACCAATACGAAAGATAGTGGCAAAACGGTAGAAAGAATATATATAAATTTTTAGGATTATGGGAAGGTACTGTGTGGGGAAGTTTATTCCGTAAGAAAAGCAATATAAAATCTACAGCTTATGAACTGAAGTTGATATGATTCTCTCTCTCTCTCTCTCTCTCTCTCTCTCTCTCTCTCTCTCTCTCTCCTTTTTGTATACCTTGGGTCTGACGTGAGTATTTTGTCTTTTTCGCCGTATGGATTTATCATAAGTATTTTTATACTATTTATTTTTTTGCTTGAACATCAACGCTTGTTTTTGTTAACTTGTTGCATAACATTCAAACTAAATTTATTCCTCCCTCTTATCACTTTCCTCGTATCGTCTTGTTCTTTGAAGGAAGTATCCAATACAGGACATACACTTGAAATACCTAGAATAATTGCCGCGGAGTCTCCATAAATCCTTTTTCTCATATTTCAAAAGAAGTGGAAAGAGGACGAGACAAATAACCCCGCGATGAAAAACTACCTCCATTGTGGTGCGCTGGACTGCATGTAATGAGGATGCTTTCGCTCTCTACCAAACATTGGAAGCCTAAAGTTGGGCCCACTATACCCTACAAGGCCTAAAGGATTATATTTGTATTTTTATTTTCTAGATTTTTTACGTTTGTGTATTTTTTTTTTTTTTTTAGTTTTTCTTTTTACCTTAGAAATCTTTAAATCTTTATACTAGTGAATGAATTCCTACATCTTGGAAACAGATTGAGTGTTGGGGAGAGGAAAGGGGAAGTCTGAGAAAATATTGTTATGACTAATATTATTTCCATAAGCCTAAGTGTCATGTACTTACCTGTACACCAAGGAATAGAATTCCTGAAGGAGTATTGAGGAAGTAGAGAATAACAACAAAAACTAGGTAAGAAAAATGATATAATCAGTAAGTAATGAATCGAGGAAAAATTAGTAAACAAAATAAAGAAAAACATACTTCAGCCTAACCTCATGTATAGGGTAACACAAAATCCAAGACTGGTCATGGCACAGTGGTTGTGGCCAAACCTACAGTACTGGGAGGTTTGGTATACAGTCAGGTTTCTTGTTTGTGTGTCTATTTTTTAAATGAATTTTCTAGCTATGCCAGTTTGAGATGTAATGGTTTTTGAGACACTGCTCTCGAAATTTGGACCAACTTTCTCTTCTACATAACGGGTTAACAATTTATAATATCTCAGCCCTTTATATAATTATCATATCAGTCTGTAATGAAGTATAATTTTCCATATTTTCTGATTCTAATGGTCACTTTCGTTGAAGCTGTGTTTGTTACTTCTGGCATTGTTATTTTTTTTAATTTCGAGATAAGCAACAAGTTTTCTGCAGTGATCTCCTTCCAGAAGAGTCGTTCAAGTATTTTACCTTTTTACTTAATGTTTCGTATTCAGTATCAACTCCTACCTTTTATTTGTAAGGGAAGATCATATTTAAAACTTGGGTAAAGGCTTGGACATGTATTGCTTATTTGATGCTTTCATTATCCACAGGACCAAGCCCAACCCGCGGTGATTCTGATTAACCTAAAATCCTTTGGAAATGTTTGTCTATCAAGAAGGTTGTTTTTGGAAAAAGAAAAATAGGATCTCTAAAGTTTTTTTTTCTGATTGTGTGTGTCCTTCAACTTTATGTATGTATATATATACACACACATGTATATATACATATATATGTGTGTGTGTATAGATATATATAAAAGTATAATGTGCGGGGATACATATATGCATGATTCTACACAAGTACTCTGGTAGACTATTGAATAAATACAGAATTAGTTTACACGTCGTATTGGGAGCTGCGATGCTTCTAACTTGACTTGTATATATCTAGGTTAGAGTATGAAATAAATTACCCTATAATTTTTCGCATATGTACGCTCTTAGACATACATGTATGTACATGTATGTCACGTTGTGTATGTTGAGGAGTATAGAACGGAGGATTTTGATCAGCTAACTGGGCGAGGAGAGGTATATTTTGCTGTTAAAAATGTTTGACAATTTTCTACCGACGGAATGACTCTTGATTAAAAGCGCTCACATTTTTTTCTGAAATCGTATTCTTTCATTCACGGGAATTGGACATCTTTTCATTAACCTGTTAGGGTATCGTATTGAGTTATATTCTTTCTTTTTTTTTAATATCGTATTTAAATTTTTGTCTTTAGATTTGTTCCATTATAATGGTCAATACGAATCAGAACTTACTTTCTTGAAAGTGTTGCTTTCCTAAAATTCTTTTATGATCGTTAAATTACTGTAATTTTTACATTTTGATTGATGGAATTGCAGTATAGTACGGCTCTACTTGGATTTTGGCAAGGGAAATTAATATGAAAGGAAATCTGAAATTTTTAGAAATTTTAAGAGTATGTCTGTGACCTTGTTATCAGTGGCAAATTTCCCGACAGATAGAGTTTTCGGAAATTCTGTAGATTCATTTACAGTCTACAGCAATTTAAGTTTTAAAGAATTATCGAAAGGAAATTTTTCTATTCCTTGTGATCGAGCTTTTCACTTTTTATAATAAATCTATATTAAAACTTAAGCACTTGGTCATTTTTATATACAGTGCTTTGGTTGAAATCCTTTCTTGCTTAGCAATTATAAGTGGTTCTGGCTCTCTTTCACTCTCTATCCTCAGTTTCTATCTCTCATACTTTCACAGCGTACGTATTATAGAGGGCTGCAATTATGGAGTAGACCCTGAATCTTCGCTCCCGTTCTTTATTATTTTGATTATCGTCGTAAGATGTAATGAAAGTTCATTGGCGCAACCTTCAGTATTGAGTTTGCAGTAAGTTCCTGGCACTGCAGGTCTTATTACACTGTCGCTGATTTAAAACAGGAACTAAATGAGATAATTTTTTTTTTCCTGAAGCGTGAAGCTCTGAGGGGGGAGGGTGGAGACTCCCTGAGTGCATGGCCAGGACGCTTCATGAAACGAAATGGAGTTTTCTTTTGTCGGCAGATGGTAATTACATCTACGTTGTAGAAGTCAATTAGGAATGGTTAATTAAACAACTGTTGCGCTACCCACCGTGTCTTGGTGCATACAAGTTCATTTGTAAAATTTCCGATGTCGCTTTTCGATAGCGGGAGCGAGTTAGCCATTCCTTAGTTCCACGACCGGTAATGGCAACGTTGTTCCTCTAATTAGTCGCAGTTGGCGGTGACGTGCGGATTGAGCGGGAAGACCCAATTACAAGATCGTCCTTTTTGCGGCTGGTGTCCATCAAAGGGATTCGGGCTGGGTCTCCTCCCCAATTCTTTCGCTAAGGCTCACTGCTGTGGCCCAGACCTCTCGCGTTGCTTTGATACAGGAGCTTTTATCGGTTATCATTTTTATCTGCTTTTTTTTCCCCTTCTGTTTTTTCTTCCTCGTGGGGAGGAGTCAAGGAGATGGAGGGTGGGTGCAAAGTCGGGTGGTGTTGTCGAAAGCACCATTACCCTGTGATTAAGGTCTGTGTTGGTCGGCTTATTGGTTGAAGAAGCCGCAGTTTTGATTAGTTTATTGCATAACCCCTGAATTACAAGGACTAAAACCCCTCTTATTAGGACTGTTACACACCCGCCCCCCCACCTCCGTCTTCCCTCCGAAGAAATGATGATGTCCAGATACATAATCACTCCATCATGTGATGATGATACTTGGGTGTGATATGTAATCTCCAAACCCCTTCTACCCCCAGTAGCAATATAATTAATCCACGTCTGTAATTTAGCATATTAGCTCAAGCCACATCTCCCTTCACTGCAGGTTTTAGTTGGATACACTTCGCAGGGGAAAAGAATTCGGACCAGAAAATCTATTAAAAAATGAAGTCGGTATCATGAAAATCTTGTATTTATCCCGCCCTAGATCTCGTCATTCAGCGGAGATTATAAAGCACGAATTGCCCTGCATGATGTACGTATCTCTTAGTGCGAAAGCTTTATTAAAAGAAAAGTGTGATGTATGACGCCCGTTCGTTCTTTTAGCGCCTGCGGGATGTAAATTGCTTTCATTTATGGATTTATTAGAAAGACTCCTTCTTTGTTATTTGCCTCACTATAAGCTCGGCAATAATAGACTTGAGGCTAAAAGTGTTTATTATCTGGCTCTACGACGAATTGTTGCAAATACTAGTTATATATATATATATATATATATATATATATATATATATATATATATATATATATATATATATATATATATATATATATATATATATATATATATATATATATATATATATATGCAATGTAATTATGTATGTTTTATTTTATAAGATGCACATATATTTATTTACTTTAATATGTACCATTATTTTATAGATCTCTCTCTCTCTCTCCTCTCTCTCTCTCTCTCTCTCTCTCTCTCTCTCTCTCTCTCTCTCTCTCTCTCTCTCACTGAATCATATATTACGACGTTATGCATAATTGTCATTTTCTAGTAGTAAACTATTTCATAGGAAATTTCCTAGTTTGGAGGTTTAAAAAATATAATTATACAACTCTGTATGTAAAAAGTTACACTTTAAATCGTTAATAAGCTTAGCTGTGATAGCACTGGCGATGATGGTAAATACTGTAGTTCGTGACTGAATTCATATTATATATATATATATATATATATATATATATATATATATATATATATATATATATATATATATATATACATACATACATATGTATATATATATACATATATATATATATATATATATATATATATATATATATATATATATATATATAATAATGTGTATGTAAGTATGTATGTGTATGCAAGTATGTGTGTGTGTCAATATTAGATTTAATTACTTTGACATGTGATAAATTCATATTGTAGCTTGTAATTAAATGAAAGATTTATATGTTCTGTGGACACCGAATAGTCTCGAACATGAACGGCTTCAGTAATCCCGATTCAGATTACAGAGAAATGTAACCAGCTTTCCAACTAGAATATTTTTTTCCTAGCATTTAGAATAAAACTTTATCTATACACTAAGCTGTGTTTGCCATTAAGCAAATTTCTTTACGAAAGCAGGTATTAGTATGAAAGATCGAGATTGTGTATATTAGTATGAAAGATCAAGATTGTTTACATTATTATGAAAGATCGAGATTGTTTATATTATTATGAAAGATCGCGATTGTTTATATTATTAGGAAAGCTCGAGATTGTTTGTATTATTATGAAAGCTCGAGATTGTTTATATTATTATGAAAGTCGAGATTGTTTGTATTATTATGAAAGTTCGAGATTGTTTGTATTATTATGAAGGCTCAAGATTGTTTATATTATTATGAAAGATCAAGATTATTTATACTGTATTAGGAAAGATCGAGATTGCTTATATTATTATGAAAGATCGAGATTGTTTATATTATTATGAAAGATCAAGATTGTTTATATTATTACGAAAGATCAAGATTGTTTATATTATTATGAAAGATCGAGATTGTTTATATTATTATGAAAGCTCAAGATTGTTTATATTATTATGAAAGATAGAGATTGTTTATATTATTATGAAAGATCAAGATTATTTATACTGTATTATGAAAGATCAAGATTGTTTATATTATTATGATAGATCGAGATTGTTTATATTATTATGAAAGATCGAGATTGTTTATATTATTATGAAAGATCTAGATTGTTTACATTATTATGAAAGCTCGAGAGTGTTTATATTAGTATGAAAGATCGAGATTGTTTATATTATTATGAAAGATCAAGATTGTTTATATTATTACGAAAGATCAAGATTGTTTATATTACCATTCACCTATAAAACAATGTGTATAGTAGTCCATCGTGGTACCTGCTTTTACTTTACTTCTACATCGGAAAAACATACAAAGACGTTTTGAAGGTATTGCGTTTTATATGGAATATAATATTTAATGCAGCATTGCTTTTAGATAAATGAAGTGATCTTACATATATATATATATATATATATATATATATATATATATATATATATAGTCAAAATAAAAGTCGGAATTACCAGCGTCCCACAATATGTAGCCTGAGAGCCGGTTAACAAGCAGCGATGTTCCCGTCGTCTGGAAGTTTCAAAATCAAGTCTGTTTTTTTTTGCCGAGTTACGAAGATTGGAATTCATCCTCCCTTGTCTTGAAGGACAAACCTCTCACCTATTAGAGATTGTGAAACTTTTTTTTTTTAATACAGAATTTGTATTCTGATTTGTATTTATCATCGCCGTTTGTTTATTTGTCGTTCCATCATTGATATTTTAAGACACTACACTATATACACACACACACACACACACACACATATATATATATATATATATATATATATATATATATATATATGTGTATGTATGTGTGTGTGTGTGTGTGTGTGTGTGTGTGTGTGGTGTTTTGTGGAGCGTGCGCTCTGGGTTTCACCCTTCCATTCTAAGAGTGTTCGGACGAGGCTGCTTTACTAACGGAATAGTAAATGCGTTAGTTGCGATTTCGATCGAATGTTGTTTTTAAGTCAAATGAAGTACGTATCAGAAGGCTTTAAAGTAATAAAGAATTTTCACCGCGGTTTTCATTCCAAATCAAAATATTACGAGATCGATAAGTACCTATGCATACATTTACATGGGAGCGTTTGCCGAATATTATTAAGTCTGATGAGTGCAAACGAATATGTAGAGAACTACATTGGTAACATTCCCGATTTAATTAATAAACAAAGCCGTCATTAATTCAGAAAAGTATTTGAAAATGTATGAAATCGTTTTTATAAAAGTATCACGCATTTTCCCTTTGTTGTGCTGTTTCTGGACTGTGACGTTTTAGTAACTGTCAACTGTAAGTCGTAAAGTCCGGGAGATTAATATTAGCACCGCACGAAACTCATTGTATGAATCTCCTTTCGCCTGCAGTATATCACCTCAGAACCAATTGTATATCAGATGTCAAAAGCCGGCCAATCACACTGTTTGTTATTGACCTGACAGCCAATCCCGTTTGTTATTATTAGCTATACCGATAATTTGAAATGCTGTGGTCTTTCGAAACTAACAGTAACCCTTATTCTTCTGTCACATAAAGAACATTTTTACATTTCCAGTAAATTCAGCAAGTGTAGGGACATATGTTTGCCGGGCAAGTTCAACTTAATTAGCTTCTGTTGCGCAGGTGTAGCTCAAGAGCGTAGGTGGTCTGGATGATATAATTGCCGTCAGCTTGAGTCCTGCAGGTGGGACAGGTGTACCTAGAGATCAGATATGACTCTTGCTGTTGACATTTGACAGATGTGCGCAGAAACAACAGCGCAGTTAGTGAAAACGTTCTAATGATCCTTTGTGTTCACAAAGGAAAGGAACACGCTCCCCGTGGTATATTCTTCAAATCATTATATCAAAATTTATTCATTGTTTCAGTTCTGTGTGTTTTTTTTAATATGATAAAATATATTTCCATTTTCTTGGTTAGGTAAGTGGGCAAAAAATAAATCTTTTATATTTCTTACATTTTTCGAATACCAAATGGTTAAGTGTGGTCGTAACTAGGGTTGGTAACCGGATTGTTGAATAGTTTTGAGTTTTTAATCTTCTCAAACATTTTGTTTCCATCTAAAGAGCATATCTCAGCCTGTAGAGAAAATTGCGGCGATATTTAGATTATAGCAAGGCAAAACTGAAGCGTAACCATGTTGAAGAATATCTTCGCTTTAGACACTGATGTTTACCAATGACAAGGTTGGCTCTCCTACTTTTATTTATTTATTTTTTTTATTTATTTATTTGTTTATTTTTTATTTTTTGGTCTATCACAGTCGTCCTATTCGACTGGGTGGTTTTTATAGTGTAGGGTTTCGGGTTGCATACTGCCCCCTTTAGGAGTCCATCACTTTTCTTACTATGCGTGCTGTTTCTAGTAGCGCACTTTTCTGCATGAGTTCTGGAGCTGCTTCGGCATCTAATTTTTCCAGATTCCTTTTCAGGGATCTTGGGATTGTGCTTAGTGTTCCTATGATCATGGGTACAGTTTCCACTGGCATGTTCCATATCCTTCTATTTCGATTTTCAGGTCTTGAAGAATATCTGCGCTTTAGACACTGAGATGTTTAGGAATGACAAGATTTGCTCTCCTACTTTTATTATTATTATTATTATTATTATTATTATTATTATTATTATTATTATTATTATTATTATTATTATTATTATTTAGTGTCGTTATTGTTGTTGTAACTCATGCATTTCATATTACTTAATCAACCGTTCACACAAATATCAGTCACATTACTTTTCATGCATGATTAGGCTCGATTTGTATTTAACCAAATCTATCATTCTGCTATAATATTGAAACAATTCAGAAACTTCCTGTTTTAGAAATATCAGTGTTTACAACACCATTTTGCTTTTAATAAAAGGAGAGACTTTTCTCGTCAAAATTTCATGAGCTGCTCTGGTAAGACCGGGTGCCTTTAAGCCTCTTGTTGAAGTTTCGCAATTCTGATATTGGTTGGGATAAGGCGAAATGGTTCCCGGCTCGTGAGTGGGTGACCTTGAAATGTTGACATTTCTCTCAAGAAATTAAAATATCCTCTCTCTCTCTCTCTCTCTCTCTCTCTCTCTCTCTCTCTCTCTCTCTCTCTCTCTCTCTCTCTCACACACACACACAGTCTTTACTTTTTATGGAAATAGGTCTTATGTTGACATTTTTATTATTTAATAATAACTTTCTGTGTTAAATAAGTGAATATCCGTGTTTCAAGAACCACCAACCACTTGGTAATCATTTATCACGATTCTTTTTCAAACAAAATTACATGGATTTCATTTGATAATTTTTCAGAATTATATTTATTTATTTATTTATTTATTTTTTTTTATTTATTTATTTATTTATATATTATTTTATTTTTATTTAATTAATTAATTTATGTATTTTTATTTATTTATTTATTTTATATATAGGCTATATGTAATGACTTATTTATTTGTTTTATTTATTTATAACCAGAGATATTAAATTGGGCAAGGAAAGCAAATCGTACTTCACACTTGCGCTTGCATGTAAAAATCAACCTCCATCCTGTTCTTTTCAGTCATGATACCCGTCCTTACTTGCTTGAAAAGAAAATGAAAATTTCTTGTCATACTGCATAGGAAGCAGAAACGTTTTTAAGGAAACAAGATTGCCACGGTGCGTCAATCCGGAATTTGAAGTATACTTTATCGAGAAAATACGAATCGCATTCAGTGGGAACAAAAGGAATGATCTTCGTTTGTGTCACAGAAAGAGACACCTTTGCGAATATGGTGAAGTTATGTCGATAATAAAGATGCCTTTTGAAATACTGTAAAATTTTATCAAGGAAAGCAGAGGAAAAAATGTTTGCTAAAAAAAAAGTAAGAGGAAAGTTTAATAGCGATATTTGAAGAAAGTTTTTTGTAATTAGAATATCGAACGAGGGAACGATTATTGGCAAATATGAGGAGGAAACTCAAATGAGAACATTGAAATTTGAATGGGAAGACAATTCTTAAACGTTTTTATATAGGCAAGGGCAAACGAAAAAACGACCCAAATGGACAATAATTAGAGTCCAATAAGGAATTTTGTGGTTATGGGAAATTCTGCAGTAATATTTCAATATTTCAGAAAAAAAATTGGCGCGTAAATTTAAAATAATAAACTGTAGCAGTCTGGGGTCTAAGTTACAATTTTTTTTAGAAACTTCCTATTTCACATTTTGCATACTCTTTCAGATCTTTAGAATATTTGACATATGAATTTTATTATTAGCCAGTGTACCCTTGATCCTTCTTGGCCATGCTGTAAATGTATTTACGGGTATATTAATATTAAAAATAGTAGTAATCTATATGTAATTGGAAAACAATTTATCGAAGTTTTGCATGGTGGAAATCAATATACATATCTGTTTTACTATTTTTGTTGAGTGGTTTTTCATAGCATAAGAATACGAGATTGTTTTTGAGCTGAATTTTATTGCGTCTGTATTTGGTATTAGTATTCCCTTTAATGCGACTGGTACTTTACTGATTGTCATTCAAATTCCTGCTATCTTATGTTCTATCAAAATTATCCAAAGCGAGGAGAAAAGTTGACCTTCTATAAGTCATTAGTATATTCATTGTTGGTAACGTTGCTGAAAAATGATCAAGAGCAGTAACAACAACAACAACAACAACAATGATATTAAAGTTGGTATCATTGGACAGTATTGCTCTAATGCTTACAGTCTTCAGAGACGCATCGCTGCGGCTAAACAACACAGCTTCAATCAGATAATCGATTAAGAAAAGGGAAAACCGTGAAATTGTGATATAAGGCAGTGACCTAAAAGTAAATGTACTTAGCTCCCTTTGTATAAATAACTTATATATTTAAAAAAAAGGTACCTGTAAATACTGAATATTTCCGCTGGTAAATGCTAATGTCCACTGCTCCTACAAGTAGATGAAAAGCTGATTATATAAGTAAAGGGAACATTATTGACTGATGAAAGTAAAGTTGCTGTCTCTTAAAGGGTTTAGCGCTACATTTTTTATGACATTTCCTTTGTGAACTCACTAATAAAATTAAAGCGCCTATTATGAAAAAGAACGCACAGTAACAATATCTTTCGACGAAATTTGCCTAAGAGAGTAAAAATAAACATCGTTCTTCAATTAACATTTCGATTTTATTATTAATGATAATGGCAGAGTGAGATAGACTGAGTGAAAGACTGGGTTGGCTCGAAGGATTAGATTTATTTTACGTGGCTAAGAACCAATAGGTTACCCAGCAACGGGACCTACAGCTTATAGTGGAATCCGAACCACATTATGACGAGAAATGAATTTCTATCACCAGAAATAAATTCCTCTAATTCTTCATTGGCCGGTCGGAGAGTCGAACGCTAGGCCAACAGCGTGCTAGCCGAGAGCTCTACCCACCCCTTCCAATGAAGAACTTAATCAGTATGGAATAAGAAGTAGTTTGGTAGTCTTGTAGAGTTGTTAAAGTTTTTATTTTAGGTATACTTTCGTGAACAAAAGCTTTATAAAATCTACGCCCAGATTTCCTTTTTCGGAAACTTGCTTGGATGAAATATTTCTTTTCATGTAAATATTAAAAAAACAGCAGATTGGGGCGCCTAAATATACCTAGTCTCGTTAATATATTTAGACTCTAATGGATTTGACAATGTAAATGGAATAGTGCAAACCTAATCCTGTTAATTACTGATGATCACAGTTTCATTGTTGACGCGCATTTTTTTGTCAGGCCATTAACCTTTCTTTATTATTACATAAATTACTTTATTTTGAATGGTGCAAAAGTGATCCATGTGATTTTGTGTTTTATATTCAGTGACCTGTTTGTATGTGTGAACGTTGGTAGGATAATGTTACCCTTCACGTGATCTTGAAGAATCTAAAATATTGCCCAAATTACTGCTGTGGGTTATGGTATATTGAATAACTGGGGAGTAATTTAGTGCATGAATTTATGAAAATTTCTACACCTTTAAAACTTTATTTCATTAGATGGAATATCACAATTTCAGAAGTTTGAGAGTACTAGAAAATACTGAAATATTTTGGTTGAAGAATCGATGTATTAAATTTATATATATATATATATATATATATATATATATATATATATATATATATATATATATATAATTTTATATATACATATATATATATATATATATATATATATATATATATATATATGTGTGTGTGTGTGTGTGTGTGTGTGTGTTTGTGTGTGTGCACAAAATATGTGTGTGTTTGTCTGTGTACAGTATATGTGTGTGTATCGGCTGCCAAGAGAGGTATAACTTGATACCGACTCTGCCGTACATATGCCCGTCGGATGCAGTTTTTTGTACCTAGAATTGATATCAACCCACCCCCACTATGATCGCCGATTGGTACGTTTGAAACAAGTAGCTGTAAGTGAATATACAAACAATCTGGGGGAGGTGGGTTGGTATAGATTCCAAATACAAAAACCTGCCTTCGACGGGCGTAAGTATGGCGGACAGCCGAATGGTTACCGTCCCTGAAGGTGGTCGATCCGCACTGTCGGACGCTTGAATCCCCTGGTGCCGAATCGTTTATCAGTTATAATTCCTCATATATATATATATATATATATATATATATATATATATATATATATATATATATATATATATATATATATATATATATATATATATAACTATCACATCACCGTGATTCATATACAATCAGTAAGCTACAAACGTCCTTTAATATCCAATTCGCTCTACCTCGGAAATAATATAATTTCATATATGTTACCGAAGGGCAATTTTTTAGTTGATAATAAGTTCGTCGTCCTGTGGGCTCGAACCAGTGAAGGACAAGAACTCAGGACTACAGTGGACGCCTTAAACCACACGGCCAGCAAGTGAGGTATAAGTGGATATCGGCTCCCATCTACAAATCCCCGTCGAACTCAGGTGTTTGTATTTAGAGACGATATCCACCCACCTCTGCCATGTTGACCGTGTAGTGCGTTTGTCGCACGCAGCCATATTATGACTTTTTATCACATCACCGTGATTCATATACAATCAGTAAGCTACAAACGTCCTTTAATATCCAAGCTTACTGATTATATATATATATATATATATATATATATATATATATATATATATATATATATATATATATATATATATATATATATATATATATATATATGTGTGTGTGTGTGTGTGTGTGTGTGTGTGTGTTTTTGTGTGTGACGAAATCAAGGGCCGTTGTCTGAATGCTACTCGTGAAGTGATTTTATAGAAGCCACAGCACTGCCACGGTGATTAAATTTAAATAATATGATCACTTACCAGATGCACTAGGATGGTAATCTGCACCGGCTGGCCGGGTTCTGTATCATGGTGGTGTCAACAAAAATTGACTTCGTCCTAATAGGAGAGTTTTTCTAACACATCGCGGATCGTTTTCCTTGGTACTTTGCCATCAGTTGTTGATAATGTGAGCTTGTTCACTCATGGGCTGCAAGAGTTCTATTTGCTTGTGGACTCATGCAGTATTATACATTCCCTCTTTAAATTTTAGTGCTTCCTGAATATTAGAGATAGCAAAGGCAAAAGTGTTACATTGTCTTGCCTTATGCTGTAAAGGAAACCAATTACTAGAACAACGCAAAGGAAACTAATTTTAAATAATACAAAAAAATTAGAATAAGTTCTGGTGATTAATGACGACAATAAATAACAGTCAACTATATATCACTGGAAGGACAATTTATCGAAGTTTTTTTAGTATAAAAATCAGCCTCCAATATGTTATATTTGGTGAATATTTTTTATTACAGCAAACTAAAATTTTTGTTAGCATGAAACTCGTTTAAAGAGAAATGTTATTAAGCGTAACCAGTGTTTCATGAATAAAAGATATTGAATACACATCATGTCATATATATATATATATATATATATATATATATATATATATATATATATATATATATATATATATATATACTACATATATACGTGTTTATGTATATATAAATATGTAAGCATGTATATGTAGATTTGTGTTGTTTGCTAATATATTTTATATATATATGTATATGTGTGTGTTTGTGTGTATGTATGTATGTATGTATATATATATGTATGTATATATATAGATTTGTGTTATTTGTTAGATATAAGTGGGTGTTTATGCGTTTCTATTTCTATGTATAAATTGAATAAATTTTTTGATGTATAAAATTTCAACGGTTTGTAGATATCCAAGTTTTTAAAATAGCGTGCTTTGCACTTCATGATTCAGAAGCTCAGAACTACCTGCTATCAAATTTAGTATTCCTGTTTTCGAAATAGACATTCGATCACTTCCACGAATGGCAAGTAACTTTTGTGTCTTCTAGCTGCCGATATCTCGACTTCCATTTAAATAAAAGGAACAGTGGTTAATATAGCCACACATACATACACACACACACACACTCACTCGTACATGCATACATACATACATACATATACTTATATATACATATATGTATATTTATATTTATGTACATATATATAATATGCATGTATATGGTAAATCCTAAAAATTGAATTTTCTTTTTCAAGAAGCCGAGGATCAGTGGACACGTTTAGTAAAGAAAAATTAATTGAAATTTGTGATTAAGTTGCAACCAACCTGTAAGTTGAGATATAAGGGAAAACAAAAGAGTAGTTAGGGAGTTATTTTCATTAATCCTGTATAGTGACCCAAAAATGATCTGTTTGTGTATAGTTTGAAATGCGTATGTAGATATATGTACAATTCAAAATTGATTAACCCTTTATTATAAAATGTTACTTGTCGTTTTGCCTGGTGTGTATCCACAAAGAAAAGAGATTGCCTGACGCTGTCTTTTTCATTGAATCTTTAATTTACGCTACCCCTTTCAGGTTTCATTCCCACTTTCAGTGGAAAACTGAAAAATCTTTACTAGTATTAGGCAGTCTGTTGAAGTTAGAACATTTAAAACTAAGTGTTTGTGCGATAGAAAGTAGAAAAGATAACATTTTTATTAGATCAATCTGACTGAGTGCGTTTACGTTCTGAAGGTTTCATTGTAAATCAGAGAATTACAGAAATTATGTGAAAAAAAACAGGTGCTATATGGTAATTTATACAGCGACAGTAGAACGATTTTGGAATCTTGGAAATTACTAAGGTAAAACAAATAGTTGAATATGGAAAGGAAAAAATGGAATTTGGCAAGAGAACCTGTGAACACATTCCCCAAGGTGACTGGAGAGGAAGTTCCCATTGTTATTTGTTCTGTGAACTTTTCGTTTGAACTGATCATCGGATCCGGTTTGCTTGAAACGCATTTCAGTGGAATTTACACTTCTGTCAAATCTGGAATTTTTTAACGTTCGGAAAGAGTAATCTACATTTGCATCTTTGACGAAACATTTGCCAATTTCTCAGAGCTGAAATTGACCCATTTTTTCACTGGTACCGGTAGTATTTGTTTAATAATAAACTAGAGGTTAATATATATTGAAGATAAATATTCAACATTGACCATATTGCCAGTGCACTGTTGGCGCGTGTTCCAACCAGTAACTTGTGATATACGGGAAAACAAAAGAGCAGTTAGGGAGTTATTTTCATTAATCCTGTATTTACAGGTAACGGGCAGTAAGATATGTTCGGAAAGAATAATCTACATTTGCATCTTTGACGAAACATTTGCCAATTTCTCAGAGCTGAAATTGACCCATTTTTTCACTGGTACCGGTAGTATTTGTTTAATAATAAACTAGAGGTTAATGTATATTGAAGATAAATATTCAACATTGACCATATTGCCAGTGCACTGTTGGCGTGTGTCCCAAGATCTAGAGAGGAGGAATTAATATCTTTAGAAATACTGATGGAGTTCAAGATAGATTAAAAAAAAAGTCATCAAAAGGTTAAAACACGAAAAATGCACGAAAATAAAGACTAGGAACAAACGCCTGCTTGCTCCCCACACTTACAAGTAAAGCCCACTGATTTCTTGCAGTTGCAATAAAGCCGCAAACAAAGTGCTGGGCATAGAACCAAAGGTCACCGAGTGATACAGAAAAACTTGTTTCTATCTTTCGGAATTTCATGAGGAGGGTATACACCCCCCTTCCTCGTGCCTCCCCCAAATCATCATTATCGTCTCTTCCTCTAGTTTATCTTTTCCACGAGCTCCTCCTCCTCCTCCTCCTCCACGTTTTCTCTTCCATGCAGTGACTCTTAGTGGCTGACACTGCCCAACCATATTCAAATTTGTGTTAATGATCCCGAAACAACTTCTATTACGAGTTTTTAATAGGCAGAACGCAGTTTCAGTGGCGCTGTAATGACTCAGAATTGTTCATCATTATGCATGCGAAAAGTGTGTTTTTCCGTTGCGAGCACTCACGCTAGTGAAGACTTCCATCCAAGAGTGAAAGAAGTCTTGCGAATTCCTTACTTTCGGTCTCATAGTAAAAGTAAATAGTTACATTGGAAGGGAAACTAATACAAAGACAATTAAGTCAGGCTAAGTCGACATACGTGTGTGTGTGTATGTATATATATATATATATATATATATATATATATATATATATATATATATATATGTGTGTGTGTGTGTGTGTGTGTGTGTGTGTGTATATATATATATATATATATATATATATATATATATATATATATATATATATATATATATATATATATATATATATATAACATATAGTATATTGTAAGAATGAAATTTTTCCTTGTATATTACTTGCAACAGCTCACAGGAACAAATGGAGAGAGAGAGAGAGAGAGAGAGAGAGAGAGAGAGAGAGAGAGAGAGAGAGAGAGAGAGAGAGAGAGAGAGAGAGAAATAACCCATGCAATATAATTGTTGCTACAGTACAAATAGAGATGCAAAAAAAAAAATAAAAATGCATTGAAGAAAAGTGACTCTTAAGTATCATATACGGCTTTGTGATATTGTGCATTATCTCCGACATGAAAAATAGAAACGTTGGTGTTTGAGGACTTAATTACCAACTGGGCCTGAAGTAAATAGACAGCGGACCCATCATGTATACTCGATCACCCAAGGTCAGGGAGGTTAATTGGTCCAGGAGTTGGTTTGGGTTTCCGAGCTGCTGTGGTTAGCAATCTTGTTGGGCGTCGGGATAAGAGGATGAGGTGTGTGGCGGAGGAATTGGAGGAGAAATGCAGGGGGTGCTGGGAGCTGGGGTTCAGTGAGGAGAGGAAGGTGAGGATAAAGAATGAGGAGAGGCGAGGGAGGTAGTGAGGGGGAACGTTGAAGGACGACGTAGGGAAAAAGGAAGATTAGATCGAGGAGGGTCGATGAAGAAGTAGAGAAGGGAAACAGTGATTAAGAAGTTGTTGGGGGAAAAATAATACTAGTATGAAGTTTATTTAAGAGGTGAGTTCAAGCGAGAGAAATTCCATTGGAAGCTGGATGGAGTAGTAGGAACTCGTACGAACGAAGGAACAAAAGCACAGGAAGGCGAAACGAAATATAAATGGCTGCAGCTGAAAAAGAAGAAAGAGAATGAGCAAGAAACATCGGGAAAAGAAAGAAGGGCGAAAAAGGCTAAGAAATCAGGTAAATGGGAAATAGATTGTGATATTTTATTGTTTAGGTCACTTTTTCCTCTCCATGCAATAAGCCGTTGTTTCAAAAGATATCGTCGCTTTCCGTGCATTGACTGTAAAAACAATTTGAAAGAAATGAACCGGGCCGAAGTGTGCTTGTAATTTAATAGGAGGACGCTTGTCTGCGATATGAAACCACGCATCGATACCATAATGCATAATCGTCCATTTTTCATTGCCTTTGAAGTTTACGCTGTGTCTGATTCTTCATTTTGATTAAATCTCACCATTATCAGATCTATAAACTCTGCTGGCCCGACATTTTTCTCATTATTGGCATCAAGATCTGTACAACTCAGACACTTCAGTTAAAGCACCGGTGTCTGCTGGGTGAAATTTACATGTGATTCTCTTTTACGAGAGCATTGTTACTTATTCACACATTTCAATTGCTTATCAGGCGTAGGTGGTAAATGGAAATTAGGGCTAAATTAGAGCATTCGTAGCGATTCTGAATTTATTTCATAAATTCATTGGGATATGAATGCCGGCTTAGGTGTGGTTTCTTGCATCTGCATATTGAATGTCAGTATATCCGAATGTGTCTCGGCGGGCGAGTAGCTAATTACGTAAAATTATAACCAACAGTGCAGTTAGATTTTATATCTAGTTTGATAATCTCTCTCTCTCTCTCTCTCTCTCTCTCTCTCTCTCTCTCTAATATTTATATATGAGAGAATCAGGCCTGCAATATCTTTATTCGTTTTTTTACAGAACATCTAAAAATGATATAAAATTGACGGGAAGTGTTGACAATATTACATTTCCAGTCAATTTTATATAATTTTTAGATGTTCCGTATTTATTCCAGAAATTGTGATACTGTTTTGTATGCAGCAGTGGACAGCCATTTGGATTTACTGCTTCATTTTGGGACAAGTGAACTTTATTAGGTTGTTTAGGATTTGTATGAAAATTAAATATCGCAAGCTCATGTCCTTACCTCGACGCAAGCAAGACAGTCCTCAAATTTTTTGTTGTTAAATCCACCTGAAACTGATTCATACGGTTCGGCTTTTAAGACCATTGGGAATGGAGTCCGATATGTGATTACGCATAGTTAGAGGTATGTAAAAAAAAAAATTAATAAATAAAGACATTATAGGCCTGATTCTGCGTTTCAGTCTCTCTCTCTCTCTATCCCTCTCCTAGTCTATTTTATTTCTGGAAATTTTCTAGGGTATCAGAAAATTTTATTCAAGTTTATTTTGCTTATTATAATAATGCATTCATGATGCTGAATCATTTGTTCTTCTTGCTAACCTATTGCTGTTTTGAATATCTGAAATATTTTACTGTTTTATTATTAATATCATCAGTTCATACGGTAAAGTTACCACCTAAGGGAGTTTATAGTATTTCATCATCAAAAGTACTTGTATCTTTCCCACTTCATCACTGAATATTGTTTTGACATATCGTGTTCTTGTTTATTCCCTTTCATTGCTGAACATTTTTGTAGAGAATTGTTTCCGATTTTAATCGGACAAATTGATTAGTGTCTGTTCTGCGGGGGTTAGGAATTTCACAACTTATTTCTTTGGTTTATGGTTTACTTTTTTCTGCATAACTGATTCATTCTTGGACTTGTAGTTTCTATGTCTGTATGGGTAGATAATTTTTGGCCTTAAAGTAGAATTATCTCCAAATTAACAATTTACGTCGCTTATAATTTAATTTGGTCTATAAAACAAATTTGTTCT
This sequence comes from Macrobrachium rosenbergii, assembly GCF_040412425.1. Lineage (NCBI taxonomy): Eukaryota > Metazoa > Arthropoda > Malacostraca > Decapoda > Palaemonidae > Macrobrachium > Macrobrachium rosenbergii. The sequence goes on along the minus strand of NC_089743.1, from coordinate 14,039,131 downwards.
TTGGTTTATAGTTTCATTTTGCCTGCACGAATAACTTGTTCTTGAGCTTATTTTTCAGATTTGTCTACATAGCCAACTGCCTCTGATTTGGTACACATGCTTTCTAGTTGCTTGCTTATGGATACTATATTGAATCTTTGATCTTCCTAATTTTCAAATCGCTGGACGCTGGAATTGATGTGGTAATGTTCGATGCACGACTTGTAGTAGCAGGATGCGAAAATTGTCAAGCTGTTTTCTTGGGAATTGATGACGGTTAGTGAGAGAGAAAAAGAAACCCCTTTATGTAATTATTGTGATTTTTGCAATCCTCAGTTTTTGGAGAAGTATGACTTTTCTCCATCCAGTTGTCTGCAGAAAAGGTCATTTGTATAACGGTTGATTTGCACCGTTTACCACCAAATCAGTTCATGATTTTTAGACAAGAATATTTTGGTGTAGAGCATCTTAAGAGAAAATCAGCTGACATTGTTAATTTTAAGCAGCAGGGAACTTGTTCTGCAAACTGTCGGTTTGAAAGTTAACTGCTAAGTTGATGTTGTTAAATGTGTTTTGGCGGAGCTAACATTGGCGGTGCTAATAGACATCTACGGTATATGTAAACTTTCTGTCTCTTCTTGCTGGAACTTTAACATTACTATGAGTAATGTAATGTTCTCACTTCAAGAACAATGATGTACAATACTAGGACAGAAAGCCCAAAACTGCACCATGTTTATTTCTACTACTCCTCTGACAAAAATCTCTCATATTTTCCAACAGTTCTCTAACCTTTTACTATAGAATTTGTTAAAAAAAATGCACCGTAACGCTAGTTACCAAATTAAAATGTGTTGATATTCATTTCACAATCAAACTTATAAGCAGGAATCTTCCAGTACCATCCTTTACTCTCACAATATTTGGTTACAGGAATATTGAAATAACATTTACCATTTCGTGAACTGCAACATAATTTCGTTTCCGAGTCTTAACTTCTTGCTTTTGTAGATAAATTTTATTTACAATCTCCCTAACACAGATCTATTCTGTATTATTGGTAGGCGATCACGAGACTAAAGATTCTTTATGTGATGATTGTAAATTAGAGAATAGAAGCACATAATTGAACGTAATTATAACCTCCAGTTTAATGACAACGGACTGGAAGCTCTCAATCGACTCTAGCTCTTTACGGTATATTGCACTAAGTGACACTGAAGGTGAATAGTCTTTACGGTATGCGAAGAAAAAACTCACAAAAGCGGGATGATCCGGAGAAAAAAGCTAAAAAATTTTTCGAGTAATCATAACTAATCGAGATGAACAAAGTCCTAGGTACGTTTTTTTTTCGAAGCATTTGTAACAATGCACTGAGATTATTGAAACGAGTTCGTGAGTGAATTGGATATTACGCTCCTTATCACGAGTATTGATTAGTTCTGCGCTAATGCCTTAGATGTGTTAGGGATCAGGTGCAGATGTTTATCTTCGGAAAATTTTCCTTGTGGAGTTTAGATAACGTGATTTCTTTATTACTTCATTTTTAAACTACATTTGGGAATACGACTTTGCGAAGTCGACATTCTAAGAGTTGGAAAGATTTACTGAAAAATCCGATCTTTTTATTTTTTGGTCTTGTGATTTCTTCTGAAACGCTGTATTCTCTGGTGGATGGTGTTCTTGCAACAGTTACATATGAACAGCGCCCAGCTTTATTGTCTAGTCCCTTGTTTATGTTAATAACTGGCCACTGAAGCGCAATTGCCGTATATCATGGTAGACTGAACTAGCTTATCTTCATCTTTTAGTGATTTCCGTGAAATAGTTTTGGCTAATATATGCGTGCTTCATACATATCATGAAATTCACGGCTTCAGTGAACTTGTAATTATAATCATCGTAGCACATTACGTCGATAGATAACAGCTAATCAAGCCATAACTCCAGTTCTTCCATCAAGTTTCACTGATAATAATTTACATCCTATTTTGAAGAAACTTTTTTCTTGTCGTTTTGCAAAACTGCAGATCTGAGCTACACCTTGCCGTGAAGTAGGAAAGTTGCATCTTGATATCCATGGGTTCCAGAATTGGTATTCTGATGAGGAATCGTTTGGTTTATAGCTTAGTTTTTTCAACCACCAATATCTTTGTTCCTGAAACAAAGCTTGTTAGTGATGTTGGGAATATCACCATTATTGTTGTTCTTCCAACAAAAATCTTATTAATGATTTCTGGAATATACAGGTAAGGGACTTTTTCCTAGATATTTTTGTAATCTGAAGCTAGTTTTAATTACAAATTTTATAAGGCTGTTGTGATTTAATGACAAAGGTTTTATTCTACACAAGCTAAATTTTGGGAGCGTACACCAGAGTCGGTGACCAAAGTTTCTCAGCCAAAATCCATCAGCTCAGTGGTCTGGTTAAACTAAGGTATACTTAACTTTTTTTTTTTTTCAACCAAAATTCAAAGCATATGATAAAAAATTAAGAAAACCAGTTTTTTTTGGACACCTCAGATAAGTGCGGGAGATTCCCTGACGGGAAAAATTCAGATATTCTTGTCAACAATCTTATTCTTTCCATTAACTATTTAATGTAAACATAAGAGTTGGGGTCATTGAGATCAGTTCGAGTTGAAAGATTGTTATTACTCTCAATGCGTACATATCAGGGACTGTGTTGTGATTGGACCATATCACAATTATTAGAGAAAATTACGACTTTTTCGCATATCTGGATCTGATTACCCTAAAACCTTTATCTTTGGGTCCAAATGGGATGATAAATTATACCTGCTGTAACAATTTCATCAAAAGTTAACTGTGAAACTTTGGCCACGTATTTGACTTGAGTTTGCCAAACCACAGTAATTAAGAACAAAAATAGATTTATGAGCTTTAAGTGGTTGTATCCTCGCTTTCCTCCTTCATTTACTTTTTTCTCTTCTCTTTCCCTTGCTTTTAAACTAGTGCCAACCTTCTGTAAATCAAAGTACAAGCTTATCGCCGGTCCTACAAGCAAAAGCTGTTACTGGTGCTTCAGAGTAACAAACTTGCCTGTTTCATTTTTTTTTCCTGCTGTAGTTGATTATTATTTTTCTACTTATACTATAATAATGCCTTCTCTCACTCATTAGAAATTTAGAAATAAAATTTTTTCTGTGGAAACAGACACACACATATGGTATATATATGTATATATAATATATATATATATATATATATATATATATATATATATATATATATATATATACATATACACATACATACATACACACACACATACATATTTATATATATATATGTATATGTATATATATATATACATACACACACACACACACACATATATATATATATATATATATATATATATATATATATATATATATATATATATATATATATATATATTGAAAGGAATTACAGTCAGACGTTGACAACATATGTTTTCCTGTCAAGCACTAAAGCTATATGTGCCAACATCAAGCTTGGAAATTCTTGTGTTTTCATTTGTTTTTAAACAGTCAGAATTACTTGATGCTGTATTTCTCACAATCATAAAATGCGTTCACCATTACCTTAAACTTTTCATGATTTTATTCTCGTCGTTATTTCTGAGCTGGAAAAGATAAGTATAAAGCATTCAGTAGTGGCTATACTAGGGTGTATGCACTTTCTGAGGTTACTCAGACATCAAATGTTTGATCCAGATACTAGGGTGCAGTCTTAATCGTACTCAAGGACTTTGCTGTTAGCTGTAAGATTGATGCTCTCTCTCTCTCTCTCTCTCTCTCTCTCTCTCTCTCTCTCTCTCTCTCTCTCTCTCTCTCTCTCTCTCTACATTGTGGAGACATTCCCTCCCCTAGGTTACGAATTTCATATTGAACTTTAAATATCGTCAGGCGTGATTTTTGTAAGTTGATGTACTAGTTCTGACGTCCATAAAGGAAGGTTGAACCTTATATCAGCCACTTAAATAGTAGCAGTTATATGACAATGTCTGATTTTTTTATGTTGATGTTTGTTAAAGGAAACATCCCCTGTGCCACATTATTAAGACAGTCTCTTAGAATTTCTAATGACAACAAAATATATTTAAGTTTCCTAAGTAAAAGAAAGGGATGAGATGTTTGAATTTGGTAGTATACTTGGATAACACATTTAACATGACTAAGCCCGTCGGGAGATGAATCACGGTTTGAGACCTCTTTCTCTAATTCTTGCTCTGACCAATTACTGTTCACACTGATGAATGTGAAAATTCTGTTCGATGGTGGCAGTCACTGGTACAATTTAAACATGAGAATGATGTATTTGCCGATGAGCCAGTTTTACAATGATGGCAATGTTTCTTGCAGTGCCTAACGAACAAATTAACTACACGTAATAAGTCTTAAAACGGAAATTTAGTTTGTAAACCTCCATAATTACACAGCAGACTGTACTATATATATATATATATATATATATATATATATATATATATATATATATATATATATATATATATATATATATATATATATATATATATATATAGTATGTGTGAGTGTGCATGTATGCATATATATACACACACGAGTATTTCAGTGTTGCAGTTAAATTTCCCATATGCCATAACAACAGCGTTTGTATGGAGAACATGTGCGTTTTGAATGGGCGATTGTATAGTTAATTGGCATTTACATATCGGAGTTAGCATTTACATATACAACCATTCTATGAACATTTGTCTCAATCTACATTTCTCACACCAGAAAATACATGAAAGTTTATCAAACGTGAATGAAGAGATAGAAATAGAAAGAGAGAGGGAGAGTTACTAAAATCTGAGATCAGATGTCTGTTGTCAAACTTCTAATGAAAACAAAAATGTAAGAAATTTCCTCTTCTGAAAATTTCTCAGTAAATGAAGTGAGTGAAGCGAAGGGCAGGAGGTGGTGGGAGGCAGCGGCAGCGGAGGAAGTGACAGCGAACAACGGGGCTTAAATTACTGTAGTCAGCAGAGCTTTGTCCACGATGTAAACATCCGTATGTGGACATTAATATGCACAAACAAACATTGACACACCGAGCAAATACAGTGCCATTCTGTGTTTGGTTCTCGCTCTGTTTGTTTTCTATTTAGAAAGAAAATGGGCTGGAGCTTCCCCAGGGAGGAAGTAGGAAGGACATTTGTGTATAAATAAGTAAATCGTACGTAGAGTGTGTAATATATATACAGTAAGTATGTGTATATATATATATATATATATATATATATATATATATATATATATATATATATATATATATACACATATATATACACACACACACACAGTATATACGTGTATGTGTGTTTGTGCATACTGAGTTCATGTGATCTAGTATAATTGTAACGCTGACCTCGCCAGTGACATGACCTGGGTTTGATTTGGTAGGTAGGAAGTATGATTTATGCAAAATCCGTTATTGCCAACTATGGCTCCGTTAACCTAAGTATCAAATTTACCCGTGGTAGTTAGTTTGCTGTTGTAGTTCGAAGCTGGGATGGGGTTGAAGGACTTGCGAATAGCAACATGAAGCACAAATATCATCCGAAAACAAGATGAGTAGCACCTGGGACCTGGAGCCATTCCTCTGAGCTGAAAAGTCGTGTGATATATATATATATATATATATATATATATATATATATATATATATATATATATATATATATATACACACACACACACACACACACACACACACACACACATATATATATATATATATATATATATATATATATATATATATATATATATATATATGTATGTATGTATATGTTGTGTGTATCGGACCATATAGTATGTCCAAGAATTCAGAACCCAATTTACATGTATTCAAAGCAATAAAAATTTTATAAGCGAGATGATACTTATCATGTTCATGAGATCCCCGTATAATTTTTATTTATTGTATGTTGTAATCGTCTCGTTGATGATTTGTTAAATATTTTTATCAAATATTTGTGATATCGAATTGAAGTGAAAAATTATGAACATCATAAGTAAGCAACAGAGGTAAAAAATAAGTTCCTTTGCATTTCCAGTTATCTCAAATGCTGTACTCGTCTTTTGTATATGTTTGTACCCGCCCCATTCTTAAAGTCAACTGCTGATTACATTCAGATCCATTTATTTTGTTTTCAGACTTAATGCGAACTGAATGACTTATGGTCCGACCTGATATGATGTTCGTATAAGTGTTATCACAATCATCCCGCATTTTCTTCTATTTTCTTCCTTGCATACAGATCGCCCCGTGGGTTGTCTGATTACTGTAAATCGCTACCTGAAGGTCTCGAAGATGACTCGAGTAAAGCAGCTCTAATGCTCGACACGTGCTCATCATTTGAGTTTTCTATAGTGACTTAATGACACGCTTATTCTGTTATATTCGGACTCATACTACTCAATTTGCTTGACAACGGTGCTGTGTGATACATCATGGAATATGTGGATTACTTTTTTTTTTTTTAGTAGAACGCTTTGGTGTTCGTATTAAGTCAGGCATTTAAGTCTTTAACATTCAAGTGAACTATAGCGATGCCTGATGCTTTAGCCTTAAGGGACATTTTCAGCAGCATCTTGACGGGGACATATCAGTAATCGATTCGGAGCATATCATAGTATAGCGTGTTTTACATATAAATTCATTTTTCACTGAATGCGATATTTTTTCTTTGTTCTTAAGGGCAAATACCCTTGCTTATATAAGGGCATCTCAAGCTCATGACAGATCGAGAATAATAGGAAGATGTTTCGAGGAATATCGAGGTTTATTTACATTGAAGGAGAAAACTGTGGGCGATTAAAGACTGCTCAAGGTAAATGCGTCCGTACATTTCTGTATTATTTTAAAGTAGCCTCATCCGATATCACTAGGTCGTTTGTCACTGCTGTGTTGATGCTCACTCTTTGTGTGTATGATTTGCAAACTTATTTATATATAGGAAATCCCAGAAAAGAAAATGTTCTGAGCTAGTGGGTGTCCTTTGATATAGAACAAGTAACTTCTTCTTCCCAGCTTGTTCCCATTTTTATATGGGGTCGCCGTGATGCCTTCTTTTGAAGGACTGATTTGGCTTTGGGGTAGACTTGTAGTCCCGATCGGCTGCCCTGCCTGACATCGCTTAGACCCTCGGCCATCGAGGTTCGATATAGAACAAGTAACATTTAGTACTTAGCTGGAGTCGACAACTCATTTACATAAATTATGGGCTTTCAGATCCAGATATTTCAATTTCATTATCCTCTATTTTTATTATCTGTATATATTATGAGTTGCACATAAAGATTTATTATTCTAGTTGAGGACCAAGTATTGAGCATACATATAGTCACTATACGCCTTTTCCCTCCTTGTCAAAAGAGCGGTACCAAAGGGCTATAGCCTTTCAGCGTGTCAGCTAGTCATTATGGATGAGGTTGCAAGCCCACCGCCCTTTTTAACCCCTGCTAAGTGGACTGTTGGGTGATATGCCAGAAAGCCTTGGACTTAGCAAAAAGAGCTGAGCTCTTTACCTTAATGTATACATATACAGATATATATATATATATATATATATATATATATATATATATATATATATATATATATATATATTTCTACGAATGTCTGAGGATACTTATTTGATTCTAGGCAGCAACGGATGAATGCAGGGAGTTCTTTACATTATCAGTAAATCTAGTAAATCTACTGTATTTATTACACATCTGACTCAGTATTAGGGCAACTTCGTAGTCAAAGCAAGCGAAAATCTGCGGCTTAGGTCCTTCTTCATGCGAGGGAAAATTTCGTAAACTGAAGGGTTCTCTTAACTAATTATATTTACATAACAAACATAGATCAGAAGAATGATGAATTACTGGGCAGGTAATAATAAGGGCCTGCTAAATGAATGAATCCTACGCAGGATAGAGATTCTACGCCGATGATGTCTTCATAACAGGAGACATCGCTGTGGGGGTAGAAGGGGGACTGCACATGGATAGAGCCGAGTGATTCCACAGTCGAGGCCTATCTGCAATATATGCTAGACGGTTACTTGCAAGAATAATAAGATGCTCAAAGGGAACGGAGGAATGCACAGATGGTGCCAAATAACTCAGTTCAACACTAAATGCATAACTATGTTAACACTGAATGCTCCAACACAAATTACTGAGGGTGATCGCACAAATGATAAGAAATTAAAATCAGATAGAGGAATAACAGGAATCGTAACTGACTAAGAAACCTTATTCTGGTACATTACCTTCGTCAAGATGACGGTGTCCTCTTTCGATAGGGCACTGGCTATGGAGGAGGGAATTAAAATGCCACTACAAAGTATACTGGTTTTAACCTTGGGGTCGAACACATGGAAGGTTCGAGGGTCAGGCAAGGGTAAGGACATCTGTCTTTAGCATTCTGCAATCTAGAGCTGTCTTTAGCATTCTGCACTCTCTCTAGATTGCTGTTGCATCATCTGTAAATAACCTCGGAGATTACGCATCACATCTGTGTAGATGGCACAATGGTCAATCTTCATCACGTTTTCTATATAGGCCACATGGCATCAGTTAACCTCATGGAGGGTTAACATGGCGGTGGCGACGACTTTCTCTTTTTTGGCTCCTCCCTTGCTGGTGCTTGATGGTCACCTGCAAAAAAGCCCTTAGGCAGTCATTTGAACAGAGAGAAGGGTTAGGAATAACCATTTTAGGGAATGAAGGAGAGAGTTTATGAAGAGGCGAGTGAAATAAATTTTACTTCTTTTTCAGTTACGTTACACATGTAAAAACGGGTGAGATGCCAAAGAGAAGGTTGATGTCCCATGTCCTGATGTGATAAAGCAATACAACGGTAAGATGGGTGGCATCGACAAGAGTGACATGCTCACCCACCTTTACAAGGTGCCCCACAGGTCAAGACACTGGCCACTCAAGATCTTCGGATATTGCATTGATGTATCCATTGCCAATGCTTGGCTAGTTTACAAGAGGGACATCACAAGGCTAAATGAGAAACCCTTGCCCCTGAAGAATTTTCTCCTCTCCATCTCCAGGTACTGCAGAGTGCACAGGAAGTCCAGAGTTTTCTTTCATGCCACGAGGAGGTCAGACGACACTCCTTCAACACCCATTCCTTCTACCTCTGCTACTCAGGAGTCTGTTGGGAAAGTGGTGCTCCCAACACGAGGTCACAGGTCACCAGAAGTGCCAGAAGCTGTTAGGACCACCACTCTCCATGTACCGGTCTTCATCCCCATGAGACAGACTTGTAAGAACTACTCCACCAAGAAGAATATCCACAGGTCCAAGTGGATGTGCAACCTTTGCAATGTGGCACTGTGTCTTTCTGATGCCAGGAACTGTTTTGCGCCATTTCATAGTGTTGTGATATGAATATGGACATTATTTTCTAGTGCTTTATTAAACTATTTGACTATTCTTTTACTGATGTAGGTGTATTTTTGTAACTTTTTTCTAGTAAAGGTACAAAAATTAGTTCACTTTTCTTTTCCTTACTTTCATTATGTCTTATTTATTAAAACATGATGAAATAATGCATAAAATGGTGAAATATTAATATAATAATGCTTGGAAATTAAGAATAATGTAAAAAAATAACATGCTAAGTTATAAATATGAGAGGTAAAAGTACTGAACATGGAAGGTAAGCCCCAAAAAAGCTACTAAAATGCTTTAGAAAGTAATCAAAATTTCTCGAAAATGTTGATCTCAATCGGGCAAAACTGCTCCCAAAAGACGATTTCCCGTGAACCGAGGAGTGGTCCCGTTGAGGACACTTCGTTGTTCGGGGGGGGTTGTGTTGTGTCTGTGACCCCATTTTTGCAAAATTGAAAAAAATGCACAAGAGTAAAAGTGTCTTAGATTTGGTTGTACTACTACATACTAAGAGCGTTTTTTGCTGCCACCATTATATCTGGGTTAACATGAATTTTGACTACGTGACCAAACGCCCGTCTAAAGTTGCAGAACTATAAGTGTCCAATCGGTCACTTGGCACAACATCACACGATGCTCGAATCAAAACAAAAGACCCCATGACTGCGCAGTCACATGAGGCTGAGTGACGTAACCTTCTCCCGCTGTTATTATGTTATTAATTAATTCTTGTGAAATCCGAATAGACATTTTATACTAATACTAACAATATTTGACAATTATTATTATAACAGCACAGAATATTCTCGTATATCAAAATTACATACATCACTTTTTGTATATAAAAATCTTAATACTGTGATTATAAATGCGAACATAACATTCTGGAAAGATATACTATCAATATTCTTTCTACATTATATATATATATATATATATATATATATATATATATATATATATTATATATATATATATATATATATAGATAGATAGATAGATATATAGATAGATAGATAATATACAGTGTATATATATATATATATATATATATATATATATATATATATATATATATATATATATATATATATATAGAATGTTACATGTTACTGAGGTCAGAACAAACTTTCTTCTTCAGCACTCGATGGATTGATAATTATTCTTTAAATACAGACAGTGGTTATGGCAATGCTAACAATTATAATAATTTTCGTCCCATATGGTATTCTTGTATCAGTATCATCATCCCAATTATTGAGATGGTTTCAAGTCGTCATCTTCATTATCATTTTCCTAACAACATTTTCACTCATTTGAAAAAGGAATGAGAAACTCCTAAGTTGATTACGAGCCATTAACCTTAATTAACGAAGGTTTGCCTTTTAAGTCGAGAATGACCGGCCATTCTTCAAACGCTGGTCATATATTTTTGTGATTTATATTGATTCTGTGTACATTTGTATGTCTGTGGTATGAGAGAGAGAGAGAGAGAGAATTAATTTTTATACTAGGGAAGATATCGAATATAAATTATATATTGTGTTTCTGATCGATGGTAGTGACATCTGATTTTTAATGATTGTTGATCAGTTTATCCATTGACCCTAAGAGACCATTTTCAGGAATCGGTGTATTTTTTTTTTTTACATTATCCTGAGATGAATTCGATTTTCCTCTGTGGAAAATGATATTTTACTGAAGGTTATGTTTTATTTCATTTGTCATAAATTTCTGACGCCAGACACATAGGGAAGGGCCACTTCATTCCTCCGATCATATCCAGCAGAGTCATTCCGGTTTTGTAAGAAGTGATAAATAGCGAATCATTTGTTAATGATCCACAATTTCAAAATCAAAATCGCCGCTGGATAATTTGCAGCGCTTTACAACATTAAACTATGTGTTATATGAATAATTCTCTATTATATTCTTGTCACTTCCAGCTAGTTGGGCATTGTTTGCTGGGAGGCTTACATGGATAAATTTTATGATAGAAGTTAGACTCTCCCCAGTGCAGCCCAATTGGAATATGTGGTTACTGCCTACCTCCTACAACATTTTTTTAAACAAATTTAACTGCGGTAACATTTGCTACCATCGGTAGAAGTCATATAATATTTTCGCTCTTTCATTCCCGATATCCTCGTGCTTATGCAAACAAGTGCATTCTTAAACTCTCATAAAGAAGAGTTACATCACAAATCTCTATATACATTCAGCTTTTCCTTTCATGGATAATTATATCTTCAACTGCATCTGTTGCTTAACGTAATTGTTCAATCTATCATCCAACATACAGCATTCCGTGCATGACTTATTACTTTGCTGATTCTGCCATATCATTTAATTCCCATACTCCAAAAACCGTATATGAATCAACCACTCCAGTTCTTCACTGAAATATTTAACATTCATTGTTCATTACTCCTCGTTTCGATTTACCTTCATCACCTTGCTCCTACCCACATTCAGCCGTAACTTGATCCTTTCACAAATGCTTTCACACTCTTCCACCAGACTCAGAAGGTTCTTTTCGCTATCCGCAAGCGACTCAATACATTAACAAATCCTTTCCCTTTCTACATGCAGTGTTTCACTTTAATAATAATAATAATAATAATAATAATAATAATAATAATAATAATAATAATAATAATTATAATAATACTATTGATGATAACAGTAGAAGAAAAGACAATAGTTCTTTATGTGTGTACAGCTATGTCTTTTCACTATCCACAAGCGACTCACTACATTAGCAAATCCTTTCCCTATCTACAGTGCTTCACTTTAATAATAATAATAATAATAATAATAATAATAATAATACTATTGATGATGACAATAGAAGAAAAGACAATAGGTTCTTTATATGTATACAGCTATGTCTTTTTCGTTCTGAATTCTGCTTGATTGTAGGATCCCACGGTTGGTCTGCCTTTCTCGCTGTCTAGACGATCTTGGCCCTGCTTACCAGTCATGGCGATGATGTGCAAATGAGAGTCAGAAGCCGGTATTGTTGTTTGGTGTGATGGCTGAGGATGCAAGGGAAATTCTGAGGTGTACTTGCCATCGGCATCACGTTTGGCATCGGGCAGTTTCCATGTATATTACAGATGTAGTTAGTGAGAAACTTGCCTTTCTTTACAGTGTTCTTCATCAAATTTTTTTTTCTGCATGGGCAGAGCCTCAGTGAGGAGGATGCGGCTAAAATCAGGTGCTTAGTCTAGGGTTTTAGCAAAATTAATTTCTTCATTTATAGCTTCCACTGTGATCTCATCCATGACCTCTACATACTCCTCAGATCTGCTCCTTCCACATCGGAGTATTTAACCCAGTCCCATTTGTCTTGCAAATTATTAGCGTATGGTATTCACAGTAATCCCTTATCAGACTCGCTTGTTTTAATGATATTTTTAGCCACCTTTTTAGCTCCCCCATAATGGAAATTCTGTCCGATTTTGGTTTTGCTTAAACCAGTCTTGAGACGTTATATAACTCCAGTCACTCCTTTGTTCACCATTACATCCATCAGCCTGCGTTTCCTAGTACTCTGTCCTAACCCACCATCTAATTTCTCTTCCTTACCATGCTCTGTTATGAATATGCTCCTTTTGGAACCACTGTAACAAGGACGCCCTTCCTGAATAGATTTGCATACGGGTTTCTCCCTTGTGATTCAATCGAGAAACTCCATACCTACCAACTACCGTCGTTCCTGCAGTCTTCTTGACAATAGGAACTGCCTTATCTGTACTGCACGCTTAGGAAGGTTTAGGGTACACTGCAGCGTGCCCCTGAATAGATGAGTGACTAGTGGAGGACTGTGAACTCCTTGGTAGAAGGGAGTGCCCTCTTAAGATCGAATAAATTTTCTTTCTTTAGGTCAGTTGATAATAATGATGATATATCGTATCTCAACTCTTTGGTATGTTCTTATATAAACTGCAGATATGAAATATGGTAAAAATGCATCAGAAAATAAACTGAACAACCATGATAATAATTATATTGTATTGCAGGAACAGGTACAGTCATGCTCAAATCTAAGGTGACAAGATTCGTTTTGTATCATCCAAAACCTCAGACTAACCTAACGTTGACAATTAGTGTTAAACTTTTTTTTTTTCCTTTCCAGTGTCATACGTGTCGACAAGTTTGCGAATTCATAGCAAGCACTATTTTCCCCACGGTTATATAAATATGATCCCTTTTGTGCATTGGTATAATTTGCAACCAGTGTGATATGAACTGATTTTTTTTAACATTGCTTAGTTCAAAGCACGGTGTGATAAGGTTAGTGGTGCCGTCAATGACAGCGCGCTTAACATGCTCCACGGCCTGGTCAACGTAACTACCTCTGCAGCATTATAACAGTAGACCTAATAAGCTCAACAGTCATAAAAACATTTTCAAAACAGGAATATGAATTACAACAAGTTTTCTTTGAATGTTGAAGTTTTAGGCTGTGTTGAAGCTGCCTGTATGTTGCAAAATGACTTGTAGGTTTAAAAAAATAATCTAAGCCTTCTGAGATGTAATCTGTTTCCAAAGAATTTATTTGTAGAGATTGCCTGTTCTTTGAATAATCAAAGATGATGATGATTTAAATCGTACGGAGAAGATGGCTGTTAATCGAAATATGTGTTAATATCAAGGCATATGGAATACTCGTTTTTTTAACTGGCTTAAAATATTATTTTCTTAAAAGTCCTTCTGCTCGTTTTTTGTGTATAATTTATTCATTCAACAGGTAACTTGAAGTGCAAGAATGTGCAGATAACTTCATATGCTTTCTGGCCAGAAATTGTTAATATAGAGATGTGAATGCTAAGTGTAAAGAAATCTGACACACCTAGGTCTGGGAGCAAAATCTTGTCTTTAACAAAAGAATAATTGCATAGGAGGATATTTGCCAGTAAGCCATAATTTTTGAAGTGGTTAAGAAATATAACTTACTGTAAATCATTTTATGTTCATGATAATCTAAATATTCCTCTAATAAGTATAAAATAATTGTTTTCAAGATAATTTCATTGTTGCTACTCATTGTAGACCTATTTTCCAAGTGGGTCATGTTGTCCAGCCACTCTAATGGTTGTGTACACACGCTCAGCTCACCAGATGATGTCGGTGGATGCGTTTTAGCTACAGTAATACTTTCGTATTTACTTGTCTACGTTGTGTTTTTAACGTTGAGGGGTAAAAACAATCAAATGGGACTATTTCAGATTTTATGGTGGCATTGCAACCAATATTAGTGTTATGACATTTTTTCGGTTTTTTTAGCTGTTATTTTAACACTTGAACTGAGTTTGACGATGACATTTTTTTTTGTCGAACGCATGGGCGATGAGTGAACGAAAGTTTTGAAAATGTTTCTTACAGTTTTGAAATATATTTCAGATGACAGATTTCACTGTTATGAAACATATTATAGCCTTATTGGATGAAATAATCATGTTTTCGGATTGAAATAATATATATATATATATATATATATATATATATATATATATATATATATATATATATATATATATATATATATATATATATGGAGACATGTTAGGTTGCCAGCTCGTGAATTCTGAACGAAAAACCTATGCAATCGTGTCGTATCACTGAAGAGCATAGCTGTACAACTAAGGCAATCATGAACAACCTAACAGGATCATACACAACAGTTGCATTCGACCTTCAGTGGGAATGAATATGAATGTGACGACGAAACATGAAAAATAAAATACAAGTGAAGCAACGCAGAATGGAGAAACACCGAGCCCCAGCATTCATAAACTGAAGACTCATTTCTCCAGCCTTTCCCATAACTTTGATATTCTCGCGCCATTGTTTTAGATCTTTTCTGTTCGCTGTTTCCTGTTGTTTTACAGGATGACGCTTAAACCGGACGTACTTCATTTAATTCTGATGATAATTTTTAAATAGCCAAGGCAGCCTGTTATGAACATTTACGTAGGTGAGTAGAGGCGAAATGAAATTGTTAGACTGCAAAGGTCATTATGAATAACAACGAGAGGTCTCATGGTTCCTAGTGACAGATGGAAAAGCGAAACAGCAGCATTTTGGTTCCTAGTGACAGATGGGGCATCTTGCAGTCATGCTGCCAATTGCGCAAAGCTTTCGTCGTTTGTATTCAGTGTCTACTGGATAAAACAGATCTATTACGATAATATGCCCTAAATTCGGGAATTCATGTACAATTTCTTGTGATGAATCCCACTTAATCACTTTCACAGTACGGGAAAACAAAAACAGTAATATTCTACGGTTTTGCAAATCGTGGAAACCATCAAAAGGCCTGGGTTTGTTTGTTGTTAGCAAATTCATGCCCTGTAATCTTACAATGAATAATGGTTTTTATACAATCAGCCTTCATGGAAAACGTCTCTGTTCCTGGCAACAATTTCACAGAATCGAAATGCTTCGGCGATGGGGAAATCTCTGAAAGGAATTATTTAAAAAAATCAAAATCTATACACAATACAATGTTCATCAAACATGGAATGAAATGTAAGTGGGTGGTCTATAAAGAAGATCAAGTCAAAGGGAAGACATTAATGACTGTCGATGCTATTCAGGTTCTCATTGGTTGTTTCCAAACATTTTGAGTGACAAACCTTCCCTCTGTAATTATGAAAGATCAACGTTTTGGTGTTTTTAGTTTATATACTTCATAAACTCGTCTTCTTGAGTGTTTCTCTCCATTTTTTTTTAAATTTTCAGTATACTTTTGATAGCTTACATTTTGTGTGTGTATTTTTCTTTGGCGTATTTTTCTGCTTGTATATACTTTGTAACTTCACTGTAATCCTTTTTCTGAGAGTAAGAATTGGATTATGCGGATGCGAAAGTGATAAAAACACCTAGAGGTTAATTTTATGAATTATCCATGTTTGAGGTGATGTTTAGATCTTACATTTAAAAACTGGCCTTCAAAATGAATAACGTTTTTACAAACATATAGATATGTAAAATGCAATAGGCGAAAATTATTAATTTACATAAATTAATTTACTGTTTCTAAAGAAAGAATTTACGTTACTTTGCTGAATGCATCTAAATTAACTGAATATTGTCTGCAAGAATCATAATAAACTGGTATTATAAGAAACGAATGTTGAAGCAAGTAACAATTTATGGTTCTCTTTGTCAACGCATGATTAATAGCTCATGTCACTTTAAGACGGAAGATACTATTCAGAAATATTTTTACACATCTCCGTGAACCAAATGCCATAAATTATAAGGAATTTCGGCCCCCTCAGCACATCGCATCATATTTCAAGCCACAGTGGCTGTCACAATAGTTTTGCTTTTTCTTTAAGGTTCTTTAAAACTGACGCGGCGAAATTTCATGAATGTATTTCAGAAAATATGGCTGCTACAAGTTTTAAAGGACACATATATGCATTTCATAGCTTCAATGCTTTAAGATGTGATGAAAGAATTTATGGAGTCAGATGGAAGTAGGTCGAGAGACTCGAGGTAAAATCTTTGTGTTCAACAAATAGTTTGATTCCTCAGCAATATTGCCGGTCAGGTGATCTTCCGAAGGGTTATGTATATTCGTGAGTACGTGCGTTAATTTGATCTAGATTGTGCCAAAATCTGCCCTAAAAGTGAGTTTGATCGTTCATTAACGGGATAGAACTGCAGTTGTCTAGACGTAGCTTTGGAGAGGATCCAGGCTTTGAACGGCAGATAAGGTAGACTTTGAAATCTCTGTTTTTATGGGAGAAAATTGAACTTGTGATTTTTTACCATGATTTTCTAATCATTATGAACTTTTGAACTGGTGTGGGAGATTTAATATGAATATTCATACCTCTTTCATATTATTATTTTGTCATGTTACGTTTGCCATATCTTGGCTATGCATTTTACACTTTCCATTATTGTGTTTTGCATTTCATATATTTTTGGGAGTTTTCTATTATGTTTGATTCTTCCGACAGATGTCTGTGGACAGATGTCGGTGGACAGTGTGGACTGTTTCGAATAACATGTGGTAGACTGGTTTTGACATGACTAATTATTGATTTGGGGAGTATGTGTGAGTTTGGATATTTTCAGGCCATTAGCCATAGTGAGACTTCTTTAATCAGAAGTGTTTTGCAGTTCAGAGTTTAGTTATCTAACTCGATATTTCATTTATTATGCATTTTAATCTTTGCTTTGTTTTATTCATTTCTTGTTGGGTTATTTGAATAATAAACCTATTTTTGTAGAAACTATTGCGTTTCTTTAAATGGTCCATTTAGTTGATTTGGTGAGAATGAGTGCGATTCGGGTGGGTGAACTTCGGAAAACGATGAGAGAGAGAGAGAGAGGCGATACACACAGAGAGAGAGAGAGAGAGAGGTGAGAGAGAGAGAGAGAGAGAGAGAGAGAGAGAGAGAGAGAGAGAGAGGAGAAAAATAGATGTAAGTGTTGCCGTGAGCGAACGTTCATACGCCTCCGTTTCATGATTAAAGATCGTTGGAGCACGTTACGTACACCTTCAAAAGGGTGTTAATTCTGTCCTCGTTACAGAAAAATTGGTGGCAGCCGTGTCTGAATGAAATGGCGGCAGCGGGTGTCTTTTGATTTTAAATGGTGGCAGCATGATTTTGATGTCTTTAATGATGGCGAAAGAGGGAGATTGCTAATAGACTAATTGATAACGTTGATACCCAAGGCGACGGGACTTGGCGTCAGGAGTGGTTACCCCTCAGTCTTAAGATAGCGAGTTACATAGTGGGTCGGATTACGTGGGTAATACGGGGAACCTTTCCTCTTTTTTCCGTTTCTATTCGAGTACTGGGAGTGGGGAGTTGTGAAATAGATCTGGATGATCTCTAGAGCAATTTTGGGGTTAACAAAATACCCAAATAAGTGTGAATAGTGGCGATTGTGAGTTAATTACGCAAAGTGATGATTCAACTAGAAACGCGCTGGGTGTCTTTTTTGCTTCGCTGTCGAGTAGGTGACGTCACAGGTTAGCAAGTTGAGAGATAGGTACTTCGTTTTCTGTTTCAAAATTGGTAAGTACCCCATTCTCGTAAGTTGCGCAGAACGCCGTTTTCTATTCTTCTTTTAGAGGGGGTAACTTGTGCCTTTCTCTAGTGTTCTTGTTGGTTTCTCTTTTTATGTTGTTACGCTCAGGGCGTGTGATTACTCACAAAATGCCGGACGATGCAGCAAGCACATCCCAATCAATTGTGGTGCATAAAGTGACGAACATTTGTGGGGGAATTACAAATTTTAAAGGGCTAGTTGACGGAAAGCCAACCCAAAATATAGAAACTTTCATTGAGTCAGTGAACAATTATCTGAATTCCAAGAAAATTACGAATGGCGCTGAAGCTTTAACAGAGGCTAAATCATTTCTGGATTTAGATAAAGGAGATATTGGGAAACGAGCACGCAGTTTCGGGTTCAGAAGGTGTAAAACTTGGAATGAACTGCAGAAATTTCTACGAGCTACTTATGGCGGAGTTCAACGTGAATGCGCAGTTCGGAATTTGCGAGAGTTTCTCAAAATAAAGAAGGGCAATGATTCACTAGTCACATACAGTGCGAATTTATTTGATGCAGTAGTTGAGTTAAAGAAATCTATAACAGGTTCTCCATGGGTAACTGGAAATAATATCTCCTTAGATAATTTTGAAAGATTGTTACACTTTGCTTGCCTTTTAACATCGGTCCCAGATGTAATTGTAGATAGTTTTGATAAGAGAATTGATCAGGATACAGACGAATCCTTTTGTTTGCACAGATTAACAAAAATCTAGCAAAATGCCCGACACTGGACAGTAGTTTTGTACAGGGAGGCGCAAAGATGTCAGCTGCGGTTTCCAAACCACAGAATAATGATAGTCGCTCGCATTCGGGAAATGATGCAACAGCGAAGACATATGCACGAGTAGAATCGAAGAAAATTCCAGAGAGATCAGTCACAACGATACGTTGTTTTAATTGTGATAAAATAGGCCATAGTAAATCAAATTGCAGAGTGAGATATTGTTCAGTTTGCAAATCTTCAGATCATGGATGGAGATTTTGCCCAGCCACAAAGAGTAGAGATTATTCAGGGAAGTCCCGGGGAGGTTTTTCTAGATATGACAGGAGAATTCCACATGATGCAAGTTCTAGATACACAAAGGAACAGCAGAATTTTTACAAGATAAGTTCGAAAACGGACACAGGATAATGACTAATCAGGTCGTAGAGTCACTAGAACCTAGGCCGATTGTACGTGGATTCTCTAATGGCAATGAAATTCATATTTTCATTGATTCTGGTAGCTCAGTTAACTTAGTAAATGCTGACCTTTTTCATTCGAAGTTTCCAGAGTGCAAATTAGTCCCTTCTAGTGAGACAGTGTGTGATGTACAAGCGAGGAAACTGAATATTTTAGGTTCGTCATTTCTTACGCTTTGTATCGGTGGAAAGACAATAGTAGAATCATTTTTGGTCATAGAAGGATTAGCCTTAGGTGAAATGGTTTTGCTAGGACACCCTTCTTGTATGCGACATAACATCAACATTCTTACGGGAGTTCAGGGGATTACAATAGGTGAGTCAGGTTGTTTTGTTCCATATATACACAGGAAAGAAACTTGTGAGAAACCTAAGACACAGTCTGAGACATGTGTAACACATTCATTAGAGAGTGAAGATATTCCGCAAAGATCTTTCAAAGGATTTTTGTTGGAAGATATTGACTTGCAATTTTGAGTTCCTACATTAGTTAAAGTGTCGCTGAAAGAGAAGAATTTTCCTTCTCAAGTGTGCGTTGTTGAGGGAACCGAGAAATTCAAAGACGTTGTGAGTACGGTGTCAGTGAATGAAATTTCAGTCGCAGGCGTGACTTCAGTAGAATTAGTTAGCTATCAAGACTCAGTGAAAAAATATCACAAGGGTACTTATGTAATTGATTTTGAAGAGTTTAATGAAGAGCATAAATTAGTGAGTTTTTGTGGAGACGGGAATATGTTTCCTAACGAGGAGCAACAGTTCGAAGTCAGGTTCTACATGAACATTTGGCTAAAGTTGATTATCCTGAGTATTCAGATAAAGTAGAGAAAGTGTTGAAAGAATATCTAGATATCATTGCTTTGAAGGAGATAAATTAGGAGTTACAGATGTTTTAGAACATTCAATCCGCCTAGAAAAGGGTACAAATCCCATATATATTCCAGCATATCGAATTCCTTTTAAGATCAGAGAAGAAGTAGAAAAAGAAGTTCAGAAGTGGAGTCGGAAGGCATTATCAGACCGTCCAATTCTCCGTTTAATTTTCCTTTGCTTGCAGTTCCTAAGAAAGACGGTAGTATCAGAGTTTGTGTAGATTTTCGTAAATTGAATGAAAAAACATGCCCAGATAGATATCCGGTAGCTTGTTTGCCTGATTTGTTTGTTGAGATCGGTGGCAAGAATATATATTCATCTATAGATCTGATGCAAGGGTTTTACAGGTTCCCCTTTGTGAGTAGCCGTAAATATACAGCATTTTCGGTACCAAAGGGACATTACGAGTTTAATAGGATGCCTTTTGGATTACAAGGGTCCCCAATAACATTTACTAGGCTGGTTAACACAGTGCTTCATGGCTTATTAGGAAAGTCGGTGTTTGTGTACATGGATGACATTCTCATATGCACAGATACAATTGAAGAACATCTAAAGGTGTTAAAGAAGTCCTTAAGCGATTACGGTTCGCTGGGTTAAAGGTCAAATTGGCCAAATGTGAGTTTCTGAAGAGAAAAATTGTCTATTTAGGACATGTTATCTCTAAAGAGGGAGTTAGAGTGAATGATGAGAAAGTTAAAGCCATTGTGAATTTTCCAGTTCCCAAAACCAGGAAACAGATTCGTTCGTTCCTAGGTATGTCGGGTTTCTTTCGCCGTTTTGTGCGGAATTTTTCTACAATAGCGTCGCCATTGACAGATTTGTTACGAGAAGACGTTAAGTTTGTTTGGGGTGATAGTCAACAATTAGCTTTTGAGAAGCTTAAGAACGCTTTGGTGAACCCACCAATTTTGAAGTTTTCAGATTTTAGTCAACCGTTCACCTTAGTGACTGACGCGAGTCAGGAAGGTATAGGTGCGTGTTTGATGCAGAAATTTGAGGGGAAATTACACCCAATTGCTTTTATAGCAGAAAGTTCAAAACACGTGGTAGTAACGAAAGGCTGATGTCAGTTGTAGACAAGGAGGCTTTCGCAGTCGTCTCTAGCCTTGTTCATTTTAAGATGTTGTTGTTGGGAAATAAAGTTGAGATTTTTACAGATCATCAACCGTTGTTAGAGCTTTTAATAAGCCAAATTTGTCGCCCAAGAGAGCACGTTGGTTCCTAACATTGAGAGATTTTGATGCAAACCTCAAATACATTGAAGGTAAGCATAATGTAGTTGCAGATGCATTGAGCAGATATTTTCCGGTCGAGGATGAGGAAATACACACCGAATCCTGTGTGGGAGAAGAGAGTAAATATTTGGTGTCTAATGTCTCTGATATTAGTAGTTCTGAGAGATCGCATGTAGAGGACATACACGTTCCTACAGTGCATACTTCGGGGAGAAATAGTGAGTCGGCAGTCTCGGGAGAGATTGTTATTCGTGATAGTGAGAGTAACGCAGTGTGTTATATTACGGGTGAAAATGTCACTTGGGACATAGGCTTGCTGGAACAAAAGCAAGATGAAGATAAATTGTTGTCAGATGCTAAGGCATTTCTTAAGGGAGTTTCACCGAAGAAAGGGTATAAGTTGCCTTTTTCTGGTCTAGAGTTGGAGAATAATCTATTGGTGAGAAAAGTTAAGTATAACTTATGAAGTACTCGAAGCATGGGTGAGATTACACAAATCATCGTGCCAGAGAGTCTAGTACCACAAGTTCTAGACATTGTACATTGTAAATTTGGTTCTCCTCATTTGGGTGTAGACAAGACGTATGAAAACGTCAGGTCAAAGTTCTTTTGGAAAAATATGTTTTCCGCAGTAGAAGCCTTTGTGAAGAAGTGTGCTATTTGCAATGCGAATAAGCCAGCGACGACAGTGTCGTGTCGTTTGGGTTCATATCCCATACCACATAGGCCGTTTCAGAGAGTGCATATGGATATTCTGGGTAACTTCTCAGAGTCCGCTTATGGTTATAGACATTTATTAGTAGTTGTTGATGAGTTGACTCGCTTTGTCGAGATTTTCCCACTGAAATACAAATCAGCTGAGGAAGTTGCTATAGCGTTCTTTAAGGGATAATTTGTCGATATGGTGTTCCTGAATGTCTGATCACAGACAATGGTAGGGAGTTTATTAATAAGACTTTAGACGGTCTTGCTAATTTGTTGGGGATAAAGAAAGTATCTATAATCCCATATAGACCTGAAGCAAATGGGTTGTGTGAGAGGGCGAATCGGAAAGTAATTGAAGCTTTGCGCATGACGGTGGGAGGTTCCGATACACATTGGGACAGATCTTTGGATGAAGTGCGATATAGTATCAATACTATGATGAATGACACAATTAAGATATCTCCAGCAGAAGCTTTGTATGGATACAAGTTGAAAGGACCTTTTGATTTGTTACCAGAGTGTGTTCAGGGTGATGTTACGGTCACTTCATTGATAAATACAGCGAGAGAAAGATTTGCACGTATCAGTAAAGAACTTGAACTTAGTTCGCGTGCAATGGTAGAGAAAAGTAACGCGAAATCGAGGGAGTAGCTTTTTCGATGGGTGATAGAGTGTTTGTTAAAGTGAAGGTTCGGAATGATCTGAATTATAAGTTAAGTCCGAAGTTCCACGGACCTTTTGAGATTGTAGAGATCAAAAGAGGGAATAGATTTGTAGTTAAAGATGTAAACACTGGAGTGACGAAATTGACCCATATTTCGAAGTTAAAGAAAGTTGGGATATAATGGAACGTTTGTATATAGTTAGAGGGATAAATGGGTTGGTATTTGTATATATATGATATTTTTTTTTTTTTTTGTCTCTTGTTCATTTTAGATGTTGAAGTTCTTAGTCATTTGTTTTCGAATGATTTTAGAAGTTGAGACATGGGCTAGTTTCATACGAGATTTGACTCGTGTGTTAGTGTGTTGTTGTGTTATGATGTATTTCATCATCTGACGCAATATGTGTGTTGTTTAGGATTTTTTTTTGGGGAGGTACTTAGTATATCGGACCGAACAAGTCTGATCTTTTTTGTTCGGGTTGGGAGATCGAGTTTGAGTGTTTGGATTTTTTTTCAGTTTCTTTTTTTTTTAAATAAAGGGAGCTGTATTGTGAGTAATTGTAATTGTTATGATCATGGGAGCGATTGCCATTACGTCAATTGCTATTTTGTTGAGAGTTAGTCAGGTGTTGCGAAATGTTTGCTAACCAGAGTAGAACTTTCATGTCTTTTACGAGATATGATACCTTTTAGTGTTTGGATAGGATTCTCGAGTATTTTTTTTTTGTTGGATAGGTTTTTTTATGAGTGAGTTCCGTAGAGTTATTGTGCTTAATAGTGAGTTGACTGTGATTATTCTGAGATACAAACTTGGAATTAGTTCACATTGTGAGTGTTTACTTTTGCATTAGTAGTTCTGTTTGGTTCAGTAACATGAAACCTTTTTGTTATTAGACCTTTTTCGAGTGTTTTTGGGAGACTCAGTAGTGACATGGGATAGATTAGAGACCATGTTCATTTTGGGAGATCAATGTCAAGGTTCGGGAGTTGATTGTAAGACGAGTTGTGCTTTAGTTAGAGAGAGGTGTGTGTGTGACAGTAGTATTTTCCAGTTGCGAGTTTTGTCTGTGGGTGGTTGTGAATTATCATTAGTTCATAGACAGACTCCGACAGAATGTGACTTTGGACAGTTCCTGCGAGATTACCACATTGAGTCCACCAGTACTCTTCCTGCTGTGTTTTTGCAAGGAGTATGCAGTTACAATGATGTGCCAGAGCAACAAGTCGACGACATTCGTTCATCGAGGGTCCAAACAGCTTGATTCATCCTGCAGAATCCTGTCTACGGAATTTCTCGTACTTAGCCGTGCTGTATTCAACAGTTCGAGAAGATAATTATCGTCATACGCATAACGAGCATTTGGTAGTGGAGGTACCTACAACCAAAGGTGCCAATGACGGTTCCACCGTTGGAAGACATTGACGATTCCGTGATATTCCAGTATCAGGAATATATTATGCCGACAATTTTAATTGTCTTAATAGCTGTTTTACTGATAATTCTTGTTGTGGGAGTAGTAAAGCTTATTCGTGTTTGTAAGATTACATGTAAAGGCTCTAAGAACTCAACCCCAGTGACTTTGGAAGTGCGTCATGAGCAGTCCTTAAAGCTGCAGTGCAGTAGACATTGCTAATTGATCATAGTCCTATTCTGTTATGTTTTATACATATGCTTTTGTTTTAGTTTGCCGTTAAGGAGAGCGAGACGCTCTTATGTGGTGGCCGAGCTCTATTTCAGAAAATATGGCTGCTACAAGTTTTAAAGGACACATATATGCATTTCATAGCTTCAATGCTTTAAGATGTGATGAAAGAATTTATGGAGTCAGATGGAAGTAGGTCGAGAGACTCGAGGTAAAATCTTTGTGTTCAACAAATAGTTTGATTCCTCAGCAATATTGCCGGTCAGGTGATCTTCCGAAGTGTTATGTATATTCGTGAGTACGTGCGTTAATTTGATCTAGATTGTGCCAAAATCTGCCCTAAAAGTGAGTTTGATCGTTCATTAACGGATAGAACTGCAGTTGTCTAGACGTAGCTTTGGAGAGGATCCAGGCTTTAAATCGGCAGATAAGGTAGACTTTGAAATCTCTGTTTTATGGGGAGAAAATTGAACTTGTGATTTTTACCATGATTTTCTAATCATTATGAACTTTTGAACTGGTGTGGGAGATTTAATATGAATATTCATACCTCTTTCATATTATTATTTTGTCATGTTACGTTTGCCATATCTTGGCTATGCATTTTACACTTTCCATTATTGTGTTTTGCA
>NC_089743.1:14006197-14011197 GCF_040412425.1 Macrobrachium rosenbergii | reverse complement strand
AGTTTTAAATTTAATTTTTTATTTATCTGAACTTATGAAAATATCAACCTTCATTCATCTCAATATTGGAGATGGTTTGTATAGTTAAGGAAATTGTTACCCAAAAATTACTGTGTTCAACATTTCAAGAAAAAGTATTGTTATTATTGCTTTTAGAAAACTTAGTAAATACACAACATAAATATTTTACACAATTTATTATATTATAAAAATATACATATATACAATTTATAGTAGCAGAAGAATTTACAGTATCATATACAAAAGTTACAAAAAGAATTTACAGCAGCATTATTAGAGAACAGTTACAAGAAGAATTTTTTCTTTTTATTATTGTGTGAACAATAAAAGGGAAAAAGGGAGCCAAAATACACTGCTGCGCATCCACACCAAAGGAAAAAGAACGGAGCCAAAATACACTACTGCGCATCCCCACTGCGCATGCTTGGGGTTGCCAAGTACTGGATGGCGCATGTTGACATTGCTAGTTACGTCTGGCGTAATCAAATGCCGACGCCGTTTCGTCAATCGGGACGACATAACGACACAGCTGCATCATGTGGCATGGCATGGCGGCTTTAGACAGTTGTCATGATTCGACCGCGTAAGTGCTGTGCTGCCTTGCACATCTGCCATCACTTGGCGGACGTCGTCCAACTCGGCGACGCGGTTAGGAATCGTGCCGATTGATGCTGATTTGGTCGTACCTAGAGCGTTAACGCTTCGTAATGAGCAAGGCATTACTCGCACAGTGAGAATGATACCATACGTGAAGTTGTTTGACTACTCACCCCCATAACCCACCACTTATTGTTATATACGAGCAAATTTTTATTTTCCTTCAAGGTACAGTAATAACCGAAACAAGAGGTGAATAGTTTCATCATTATTGTGATGAAATGCCACGAACGATTCTGAAAACAACCACATTGATCACTAGATATGATATGTCTATGCTTACAAATTGAATTATTAGGAAACATCTGATGCTCGTTATATCTGAAAGACGTATCTAATTGTTTTGGTTCACATGATGGTTATCCGAAATTCTGAAGATTCCAGGTACATCCATAAAGTCTTAATGGCAAACTATTCTGAAATCTTCATGCATACTGCATGTTTGGAAACTGGTCTGTAATTATTGCAATCTGCACTTAGAGAGACACAACTTAATTTCTTTTATTTTGAAAATTATCTCACTGGAACAAAAACCGACAAAAAAGTACTGCGTTAAAAGAAAGTAATTTAAATGCTTCTATTTGACAAGAAAAACTCCATTTAAATTCCACCTAGCTGCATAGGTTGTCTAAATATATGTGAAAGTGGAACTGGGTGTTGAGTGGTTCAGCATGTCAGAACTCTGGAATTGAAATAGCAGCCAAAGACTGAATTGCCTTACCTTTGTCCTCAAGGTTGGTTGATATTTTTCCTTCATTGGTGGTATTCGAGAAGCAGTTGGATGATTTCAACCTCCCACGAAGATATGACTGAAGTCTGTCTTGTCAAGGCTTTCCTAATGTAGTGGCGCTGTAAAATCAACGAGCGTACATAGCAAAAACTTTGTAACATCGAAGTATTACACTTGCCATGCTTGCTATTGAAAATAGGCAGCGAAGTCTAAGGTGCCAACAAGTTTTTGTAAGAATGAGTTACTATCCTACTTGGAATGATTGGTGTCAACTAGATTAGACGTTTAGTGGCAGTTGAATTCTCATTGTTTATACATTTTAATACTGGGAGAATTCTTTGGCTGGAGCATTCATTAGATATGCTTGTTATAAACGGTAAAATGTCAGCTGATTTTAGAGAGAAAGAGAGAGAGAGATTTTGCTAATCACGCTCGATGTTTATTTTTTTATTACACATGTTGCTCCGTAATGTTAGGAACCTAACTTGTATAGTAAACTTGAGCAAAAAGACGATATTCGCACAGTTACGTGTCGCAAATTTCAATGGTAATCGAACTTGTTGTTCTCGTTAGGTACCGAAAACTTTGCGATCATCAACCTCGCAGTTAAAGGCTAAAGAGATCAATTTAGTTGTATTTTGTCATAACATTTTGTACTGGTCCAACTGATAAAATGAAAGTTTTATAACTTGCAGTATTTTTTATTATCGAGGATTCAATTAATTATGTCTGATTACTGATAGTTTATCACAAAAAGAATGACGAGGTTGGGAAATGTCGAAATACATAAACTTGGTAAGAGATTTATGCTAAGTTCACACATTCACGTATCAAGGCACGCATTTATTATAAACAGCCGGAATTGGTGAAACTTTTGCGCATACGCGAGAAAATAGGCCCTTATTTAACTGGATACGTGTCACGGGACGATGTGCGTGATGCATGCGTATTATAGTGCGCCGCAAATGCACGCACTGCGTAAAAGGGTGACGTGACGCTGATTTATTTATTTAGCGCAGGCTGAAAAGTAGTGCGTTTAGAGCAAAAACACCAACGTAAATATATCCGTATGTGTTACGTTCTGCGTAACTGAGTTACGCAAACGTCACGTTTATTTACGTACTGCGGGGTTAAACCCCAGCTATATAAAGGCCGGCAGCTGCATGTGAGCTAGTCAATGCCGTAATACCACAGCGACAAGACATACTACCAACGTGCTGAAGCAACATGGACAACATAGCTGAAATGCGTCAACTAGCTATAGCACGTACGGATAGACCAGAATTGTTGCCACTTGTCATTGAGTATGTGCATCGTCATGTTATTGCTGGAGCTTGCAATGATTGCTGCAAAGCACTTAGGGCAGAAAAAATAAATAAGGGGGTGTGGGCGTGGCCGTACCTGCAGAAAAGGATGGAGCAAGGTCATTTATGACAACCTGATGGCGGAGTTGTCAACCGAAGCCCCAGAGCTGTACAGAAATTTTACCCGGATTGACAAGGACCTCTTCAATGAAATTGTTGAACGGGTCACACCCACATTCAGAAGAAAGTGACATTCTGGAGAAACCCATTGAGCCAGGCCTACGTGTTTTTATCACCCTACTTTTTCCTCGCTACAGGTGATTCATACAAGAGTCTGCAATATTCGTTCGGGTAGCCCACAACACCATTAGTCTCATCGTACCAGAGACCTGCAGGGCCATTGTTGCTGCCTTCGGGGATGAGGAACTGCAGGTGCCACAAACACCTGAAGCGTGGCAGGAGGTTGCACGGGGTTTTGAGGAACGGTGGAACTTCCCACACGTAATTGGAGCTATAGATGGGAAGCACATTAGGCTATTAACCCTCCCAAGGGCAGTACGCATTACTTCAACTACAAAAGTTCTACTCCATGGTATTACTTGCAGTTGCTGATGCTTCATACAAGTTCCTGTACGTCGACGTGGGAGCCATTGGGTCAGAGTCATACGGTGGTGTATTTGCCCAGACCCGACTGGCAGAAATGCTGTTAAAAGAGGAAGCAAATCTTCCCCAACCGGATGCCCTGCCAGGTCAACCTAATGGATCTCCTGTGCCCTACTTCCTAGTTGGCGATGATGCCTTCCCCCTGAGGAATTACCTTATGAAGCCCTACCCCAAAAGAGGACTTAGCAAGGAGGAACGGATTTACAACTACAGGTTAAGTAGGGCACGCAGGACGGTGGAGAACGCCTTTGGGATTCTGGCAAACAGATTCCGAGTATTCCACACTGCAATATGCTTGAAGCCTGACCATATAGAGCCATTAGTGATGTCCGCATGTGTTCTGCACAATATGATCATAAGAAGAAATGCACGAAGACAAGAAGGAGATCAGGAGCACCCTGTCACACATGCTGTCATCCCTGGTAGCTGGAGGAGTGACCCGTCCTTAGAGCAGCCCTTCCAACCGTGACCAGCAACACTGCAACGAGGGATGCAAAGGAACAGCGTAACATGCTGAAGGAATACTTTTCATCGGCTGAAGGCTCCGTGCACTGGCAGGAGAACATGATTTAGTTACTCTCCTGCATACCTGATTGTTGTAATTACTTAAATGTCTGTTCCTGCATATATTTTGAACTTATTTAAAATTCAATAATG
This sequence comes from Macrobrachium rosenbergii, assembly GCF_040412425.1. Taxonomy (NCBI): domain Eukaryota; kingdom Metazoa; phylum Arthropoda; class Malacostraca; order Decapoda; family Palaemonidae; genus Macrobrachium; species Macrobrachium rosenbergii. Next base: position 14,007,165 of record NC_089743.1, on the reverse strand, counting down.
TATCAATTCAGGATTATTTTGCCCTGTGCATTTTTGTACTTCTGTTTGTTTTAGTTGATTTAATAAAAGATATTGCTCAAATCCATGATATATTACTCTCATCAATACTTGGTAATTGGGAAGAGGATAGAGCGGGACATGACTTTGCAAATGTATGTTTAATCAATATGAAATAAACATACATATAAATAAAAAAAAAAAGAAGATGCAGTTATTTTGCCCTTTTTAATAATTTCTTAACATGGAATCTATTCTGATATGATAATTCTATCATTTTTTGAAAGTACCTTCTCTTAACATTGTTTCTATTCTGTTCCTGTATTTATTTTGGACTTATTTAAAAATCAATAATGTATCAATTCAGGATTATTTTGCCCTGTGCATTTGTGTACTTCCGTTTATTTTGGTTGATTTAATAAAGATATTGCTCAAATCCATGATATATTACTCTCATCAATACTTGGTAATGGGGACGAAGATAGAGCGGGACATGACCTGGTGCGCGCCTGTCCCTGTTATCCCAGGTCAAAGCGTTGCCACATCTCCGCAGTTGCGGGGATGCGGCAGCGTTGTAAACAGCATCTACTCCCACGCCATTCTGACAGCCACGCAGTGCCCGCAGGGGCAGCGTGGGCCCCCAGGTAAGGGCGTGGCAGCTGCGCGGTCAACCCGCGGGTGGCGCCACGCTGTGCGGGTCGGGCCACGCTACCTGACACCTGACCTGGCCACCCACGCAGGGTTTTGAGCAGGTCGAAAGGTTCCTGCCCCCCGGCGCATGGCCAGGTGGTCCGTAACGGTCGCGCCGCATGCTGCCACAATTACACAGTACTTACGGTACATTTACGTTGTATTTGCGTTGTGTTTACGTACTTTCTGGCTCCGCCCCGTTCGTGGCCGTGCGTGGGCATGCGTGCCTTGATACGTGAATGTGTGAACTTAGCATTAGCGTTGGTGAAAGGATAGATCAG
>NC_089743.1:13983697-14001197 GCF_040412425.1 Macrobrachium rosenbergii | reverse complement strand
AAAAAAAATTGTAACAAAAATAACTTTTTTGATTACTTCAACAGCAGGAACGTATGACTGCAGACACACTTCTAAATATTGTTTAGTTTTTTTATTTTCTCTAGTGTTTTCGCTTGTAATTTAACATTTTTCCACATTTTTTTACTTTTTACGGAAAATATGTTTTCCTTCTTGATTATCATCAATAACTGCTCGCAAGATGCTTTTAAGATACTGCAGTTTTGGTTTCAATTTTAAATGAAAGTACCTGTTTTTGGTTTTAAAGAGGGTTTTAAGATACTCTCATATATATACATACATATATATATATATATATATATATATATATATATATATATATATATATATATATATGTGTGTGTGTGTGTGTGTGTGTGTGTGTGTGTGTGTGTGTGTGTGTGTGTGTGTGTGTGTGGGTGTGTGTTTGTGTGTTTATTTTCATAGAATTTTTTGAATGAGATTTCTTACTACATGTCCATTTTCCCTTATCGCAGCCCATCGCAGTTCACTAAAAACCAGTCATAAATCACAGCTAAAGACAGCTGATGTCCAGTGAAATTCAAAGGAATATCATTGGACATCAATGAGGTGAACATCCCAACTACAGAGCCATCTTCTCTCTCTCTCTCTCTCTCTCTCTCTCTCTCTCTCTCTCTCTCTCTCTCTCTCTCTCTCTCTCTCTCTATATATATATCTATATATATCTATATATATATATATATATATATATATATATATATATATATATATATATATATATATATATATATATGCTTGCACTTTCAAATTTACGATTAACTGAGCATTGGCATAATCTGAGTCTGTTCTACAATACATTTCCTTCTTCTCGACCACTTATTGGCTATTTACGACATCTGAATTTCTTAGAAATATTGAGTTTTGTGTCTTTTTATTCTTTGCAATGTCTGTGGTGCATTTTGATAACGAGGAGACGCCTTTTGAAAGTTCTCGTTGATTCATATGTTTGAGCTTGTAAAATCTCTGGTATGTTGTGATATACGCATGCAATTTTCGTTTGCTGAGATAAGTACTAATTTTTCCTTATTTATATGGTACACTAGTAAATAAATGAACCAGCCTACGAAAAAATGTGACTTTATATAAAACATGACTTAAAAATAAGTTCTCCGCTACGAGCCTTTTTTGTTATTGAGAGCTATATAAGAAGGTATCCTATTTTTCGTTCTTTTTTAATTTGACAAAATGAGCCTCGTCATCTTGAGTTGTTTACGACCCAAAGTAAATTGATGGATTTGGAAATTTAATTTTATTCTTTGGTGAAGGTAGGTAGTCTTTGCTTGCTTCTCTGAGTAAATAAGGACACATAACTATGATCCCAATGAAAAATTATGCTTCCTTTTTTGGACGAGTAAAAACGTTTCCTCTCGCATGTGTATACACTTCATTCCTTTTGTGTCAAGGGGAGATTACGGCGTTCTGTGCAATAATGTTCTTAACGTTTCCATCGACATTAGCTTTTTTTATACGTTTTAGAAGCTTGTGTTAGAGCTGCGCTTTCTTAAGGTTATGTATGTGGCTTCTTCTTGCTCCTTTCATCTCCTGTTTCAGGCTAAAGCATAAAAATAACGATAGGCAGAACGGCCTATTCTTCACTTCCATCCTCTCCTTATAACGACTCCTCGCGTTTTTTGGGTGAATTAAGATGGTAAGTGATGGCTTCCCTTATACAAACACGGCCTCCATTGAAATCCATCAAGCGTCGCAGGCATCGATAAACATGGCAGCCGTGATACACTACCGATCGTTAAGTTCATTCCTTGAGCCCACAATCTGACCCTCCCACACCTTTCATTACCGGACGAGAAACTCTCGCCCAATTACTAGTTATGGGGCATCGGCCATTACCAGATAGGGTCAAAGAGGAGGATCGAAATGATCGGCTTTTGTTTATACAGTCCGGTCGGAATGGAGTTTGATTACTGTTATTGCAAGGCTTGGTGATAGCTCCCATCCTGCTCAACAGCCGGACCTTATGGAGGGAAATTACTACATGCGTTTTCAGAGGCCTCCGCCTCATCCCTACAGCTTTTTAAGCTGACGCTTTTTTGTGGACGAAAGCTGCGCTGGATAAAAGGGCCGCCGAAGACGAAAATGAATTTTGACGGTGGGAAAGGTCCTCTTGTATCTAAAAGGACTTCGACATTTCAGCGCTTTCGTAGGAACCGTATCACAGATCGGCTTCATGGATATAGTCTGATATTCTGTTGGTAATAGAAGGCATCATTCAGTACTTTGGATTAAATGTCTAAGAGCTGATCTATCAACGGGTTAAAAGTAACGAAATTAACCTGTATAAATGTATAAGCTGTTCGCATTTATTTTCTTGAATAACCACGGGAATAACAGCATACCGGATAAGAATTATAAAACTCATTCCAGGGTGCACAAACTCATAATTGGTAACTTCTGTGCATTAAGAACTCCCTGCACTGCGAAGAGAACTCGACACCTTTTCTTCATTGGCTGAACTTTCAGACACCGCTCCAATCAGCAGGTTCTGTTATCTTAAACAATCATAGCACCATCCAAATCAAATTCAGAACAGCACAGGGTCTACGAAGTACGGGAAAAAACAAATGGGTAACTTCGCTTATAACGTTTTCTTGCGAGCGTGACTGGGTTTTATTTTGTACATTTTAATGGAATGGCTTGCGTGTGCGCATAAAAGGAATGGAGGTATATCAAGTGATAATGTAGATAAGGCTGTAACGACTATGATCAGTTGTTAAAGATTCGTGTCATAAATTCTCATTCAGGAATGCAATCCCACCCATCCTCTCTCTCTCTCTCTCTCTCTCTCTCTCTCTCTCTCTCTCTCTCTCTCTCTCTCTCTCTCGCTGATAGAATTAATGAGGTAGGATTATGCACACAAAATTACCCCATTCATTCAGCTCTTTGTATTTATCTTTTTTTTTTTTAAGTTTTCACAAAACTAAAAATGGTATCCGTTCCTCTCTCTCTCTCTCTTCTCTCTCTCTCTCTCTCTCTCTCTCTCTCTCTCTCTCTATCTATATATATATATATATATATATATATATATATATATATATACAAATACATGCATGACATACACACACACACACATATATATATATATATATATTATAAGATAATATATTGCTTAGAATCCCAATTGCTTAGAATCCCAGGCGACACCAACACGATATGGGAACACTCCATTGGCTTTCATTGTACCGCTGGCAACTAATCAGTCAATTATGTGCCTGGAATTTAGTCGACTCCAGTGCATTGTAGCCATGTTAGGGTTTGTCATGGGACAAATAAGTCACATCCAAAATACTAGCTTAGAATCTAAAGTAAATACCTTCCTGTAAAGTTCATTGTGCTCATGTTGACATACACGGCTGACAGATGGGAGATGATCACCCGCTACAGCTACACTACTCAAGGGGAAAAGGAATCAGGTTATTGAGTTATATATATTATATATATATATATATATATATATATATATATATATATGTGTGTGTGTGTGTGTGTGTATATATATATAAATGTGTTAGTGTATGTGTGTAAATAAGCATTTAACTATATATAATATATATTATATATATATATATATATATATATATATTTATATATATATATATATATATATATATATATATATATATATATATATATATATATATATATATATATATATATATATATATATATACATATATATATATATATATATATATATGTTTATATATATATATATATATATATATATATATATATATATATATATATATATATATATATATATACACACACACATTCACTTTCTTCACTTGTCATTGCAGTGGAAATGCAAAGGTATTGGTATCTTAATTTTCAGTTCGCTAAGGACAATGTAAAACCAGATCTCTGAACCTCCTTCACACTCAGGTGAACTAATTCAAGGACTGCGGTATTGGTCTTCAGAATATTGTACGTCTTACGTAACGATGGAGCAATAAAAATGAATGACAAAGGAAACCTCTTCTCTTTCGCGCGAGAGCAAGGTGAAATCCACTAACGTTCTGACTTACGCGCGGTGTTCATAAAAGGCGAATCGTTGGCACATCATAGCTTAGGTTCATTTCGCAGGAACCTTAATGAGCAGCACGCAATCACACGTTGCCTTGCATGATTCATTTGCCTCTGCCGTGATGAAACCGCGAGATATCACACGGATGCATTACTGCGATATATGCTCACATGGCACTCGGCTCGTCCGTCTGATGCAAATGCGTGTGCAGTATAGGAGCCTCTTTTGGTCGAGTGCTCGGACGGAGTCGAATTGTTTACTGGATTAAGAAATGGAGGAAAAGCAAAACATGGTTTTATCGTTATCGTTTATTTTATTCTGTTCTTTCGTGTACATAAAATATATTACGTACAAGTATTATGCATGTACACTCAGGCATGCTTGCTTGAAAATGCAAGTTGTCATTACACCTAATTAGATGATCCGGCGGACAGTCAGCTAGAAGAAGAAGGTTTGAACAACTCGGGAATTTTATAGCACTTAAAGATAAGTTTTCTTAATTTGTTTGCATGAAGACACTGCTATTGTATCATTTTTTTTTATGTAAATACTAACATTTGTATTAAGGTCTTAAAAGAAATGTTGAAACGACCAGCTACAAGGGGAGAGACCAAGATTGTGTTAGCTTTTCGTCCTCAACAGGTCTCCACATCAGTCTGCTAAATACTTTCTGCCTTGTTCAGAGCTTGGGTCCTTAGGACATTAGAGGCAACATGGATATTAAAGGAAACGTCTCAGACCGTTCCTCCGCCTCTGGTGTATATATAATTTATATACACTATGTATATGTCTTAGTATAGCGTATATAGAAATTACAGAGAGTATATTAGCTAGGTTGATGTGAACTTGAGTCTGCATTATTTCTCTTATACATACATACATACATACATACATACGTTCATACATACATACATACATACATACATAAATATTCAGTATATATATATATTATACATGTATGTATGCATACATACATACCTACATACATACATACATATGTATGTATGTATGTATGTATGTATGTATAAGATAAATAATGCAGACTCAAGTTCACATCAACCAAGCTTATATACTCTCTATATAATTTCTACATACACTATAACTAAGACTAATGTCATTGATAATCCGAAGTTTGTGTTCTAGACGTAAGAGATCTGAAGGATTGATCACTTGTCTCCTGCGTCAGTGCTATTTATGGATCCTCCTGTACAAGCTTTACATTTCAAAAAGTCAGTTCTAAGCTCGTTGCGTGTTAGATACAGAAAACACGAGACATTAATGAACCTGCCTTAATATGCTCCGGTGTACCTATGGTCTAGATTTGGTCATCAGATGGCTGTGGGGGTTATTTGTTTTTTTTTTATATTTGGCTTTATTTCCTTGGTATCATTCTTTTTTCATTATGACATGTACAGGAAAGAAATTTGAAGTGGTGAATTATTTGTGTGAAAAAACTGTTGGCTAAAATCTCTCTCTCTCTCTCTCTCTCTCTCTCTCTCTCTCTCTCTCTCTCTCTCTCTCTCTCTCTCTCTCATTCCTTGCGTTTCCCCGTCAACATATACAGGAAAGAAATTTGAGTTGGTGAATTATTTGTGGAAAAAACTGTTGGCTAAAATCTCTTGTGGAAAAAAACTGTTGGCTAAAAACTTGTGGAAAAAACTGTTCTCTCTCTCTCTCTCTCTCTCTCTCTCTCTCTCTCTCTCTCTCTCTCTCTCTCTCTCTCTCTCTCTCTCTCATTTCTTGCGTTTCCCCGTCAACATAATTCTGGTCATAGCCCTTCGTTTTCATATATCTCCGAGGAAAGAATGACGTTTTTGCGACTCCAAAATGAACACCATTTCGATGGTAAATAAAACCCAAGATCGCACGAACAATATTCCGACCTTTCCTCCTCATTTATTTTTCTCAGTCGAGTCAACAAGATTTCTTACATTGAAAGAAAACCCAACCTTCTCTTTTTCCCATTTCTTTCATATATTTTCGATATCTGAAGATTTCTGATATGACCTTGAAGAGAATACTCTTTTTTTATTCATGATTATGTCATTCGATAGTTTATTTTCAACACATCTGCTTTCCTGCCTAACATTTGTTTGGGGTTAAATCCGTTTCGGAATCAAGCAAAGGTAATTTTATTCATCTTTTTTTGAAAACTTTGTATGATCATAAGACCTAGAGAATGAAGTTTTCGTTTTCCCATTTCACACTGCGTAACATTTCAGAAAAGGCATATGAATCATGCTGATATACACCGCCGTAATTTCATTTTATTGCTCTAAAAACACCGACGCCGAAATCAAAAAGTCACATCATTTGGAGAGAAATTGTCAGTAAATCTCATCAGAAACTCGTCCGTATCCCTTCGTCCGGTCGCCGACTTCGTCTCCGGTGTGACGTAATGGTGTCATTTCCTGAGGGGGCCTGATTCATCATCAGCGGTCTTCCGGACGCAAGAATAACATCCACATCCAACGTAGATTATTCCCGGAAAGAAATTTTATACCAAAAATTGGACTTCTCCTTTTTCTTGTCCTACCTTATTTCTCTCTCTCTCTCTCTCTCTCTCTCTCTCTCTCTCTCTCTCTCTCTCTCTCTCTCTCTCTCTCTCTCTCTCACACACACACACACACTTGATTTTCAGCAGTTTATAGATATATGCACTTTTAGGTATATCGATAGTTTTAGGATGGCATTAAGACCCCGACACTTCCCGTTATGATGCATTTAGGACTTTACTCATACACATACCGTTATTGTTGTGTTTATGGATTCTTTGCGAGATACTCTCTCTCTCTCTCTCTCTCTCTCTCTCTCTCTCTCTCTCTCTCTCTCTCTCTCTCTCAGGACTTATGTTCCATCAATTCAGGTACCATTATCTTCATGAAATTAAATTTCATTCAAGTCTCTCTCTCTCTCTCTCTCTCTCTCTCTCTCTCTCTCTCTCTCTCTCTCTCTCTCTCTCTCTCTCTCTCTCGTGGGATAAAGATTTCAGTATATTTGATGCTTGTATTGAGAATATTAGTAAACACAATATAACTGTACAGAATTTTTCATTTTCTCTGGAGTGTCGTTGGGTGAATGGTTTGAATTAAGTAAACAACTATATGAAGGATACAAAAATATTTTGCCTTTCACTGTTTTCTGATTTGGTTTTTATTTGTACTTAATGCACATGTAATTTTCAATATATTCTCTTGATGAATTTATATAATTTCGATATTGAAAATTACACGTGTATTAATTACCAATGAAAACCAAATCAGAAAACAGTGAAAAGCAAAATATTTTTGTATCCTTCATATAGTTATTTACTTAATTCAAACCATTCACCCAACGACACTCAAGAGAAAATGAAAAATTCTGTACAGTTATATTGTGTTTACTAATATTCTCAATACAAGCATCAAATACTGAAATCTCTATCCCATGAGAGAGAGAGAGAGAGAGAGAGAGAGAGAGAGAGAGAGAGAGAGAGAGAGAGAGAGAATCTCGTATGAAATTTAATTTCATGAACATAATGGTACCTGAATTGATGGAACATAATCCCACTAGAGAGAGAGAGAGAGAGAGAGAGAGAGAGAGAGAGAGAGAGAGAGAGAGAGAGAGAGAGAGAGAGAGAGAATGTTGCATAAGATGCTGTGTGTTTACGGAGCTGTTAGTACAATATTTTTTGTATAAGCTATCGGAGCTACTTGCACTATTACAGAGAAAATTTGCTTCGTTTTTTACTTGTACTACTTTAGAAATTAATTAACTTCATAACTGGGATGGCGCACATTTAATATGAGGTAGTGGAGGTGGGATAAAACAATTAACTTTGTCAGGGTAACCTATAAGTGAAATGCTGCGGTATTGTGGTAATAGTACGGTGAAAAAGTGGCTGACCAGTATTTGTTAGATTTGATTAATGTTTTCTGTAGAAACCGAGTGATTTCAGCGGCACTTCTTAAACGGAAATGTAATTTAGCTTTCAGCTTCCTTCTTCATCTCAATAATCGTAAATCTTATAATTGATATTTTCATGTCTTTTGTATTTTGGCAAGGGGAATGGATAACCGAATGAATCTATGGAGACAAAATTATAAAAACTGAGGAAATATATAACGAACGTAAAATATTCCAATTTGTATTTATTACGTCAACAACTTTTTTATTTCATTTGTGGATAAATGTTGATCTATATATATATATATATATATATATATATATATATATATATATATATATATATATATATACACACATACATATATATATATATATATATATACACACACACACACGTGTGTGTGTGTGTGTTTATTTAGATATTATGAAGTTTTCTTCAACATTTATCCACCAATGAAATAAAAATGTTGTTGCCGTAATAAAGACAAACGGGAATATTTTACGTTCGTTATATATTTTGCCTCCATAGAGTCATATATGTATGCTAGTATGTATATATATATATATATATATATATATATTTATGTGTATATATATATATATATATATATATATATATATATATATATATATATATATTTATGTATATATATATATATATATATATATATATATATATATATATATATATATATATATATATATATATATATATATATATATCTAGATATATGTGTGTGTGTGTGTGTGTGTGTGTGTGTGTGTGTGTGTCCAGTTGCCAAAAATCATTCTAGATATAGGCAGTGGATGCATAGAAGAGATTCGTGTTCGCCAGCCGTCTTGGGAAGAATCTCAAAATCGAAGCTCCTGGATCAAAGAAGAGAAGTAAAGTAATATAATTCATAATTTTCTGCTCTACCAATGAAAAAACTTCTTCCAATTATGGTGAGGTTAAATCTAAACATTTATTTGAAATGGGAAATGAGATACCCAATTGTGAAAAGCCCTAGAAACATCAGTTATTTTTTCTCTGAGATTGAAAATTTAATATAGTCTTTATTTATCATCAGAATATCTGTCGTATTTTATATATATCACTGAACAGTCACATTAAATCGAAATTTTCACATGATTGTTTGTTGGTTACTCATCAAATCAATGCGAGGTACACATTTGGTAATCACTGTTTTTGCATGGTTCTGAGAAAGGCAAATAATAACTTTTTTTTAGTCAAAAGAATAAAAAAATAACTAAAGTCTTTTTTGTTTGTATTGTACATGTTATAAACAAAAGTTTTAAGATTGTCAGCAAGAGCCCGTGTTGGCCCAGGGCAAGCTAAGTTTAAGCAACAATTGAAAGTGATTGCCGGTCCATTTTTGTATTTTTTTATTTTGAAGTATGATATCAATATTTACGAACTTTTAAAGAAATTCCGGTATTTTCTGGCGATCATTTCCGTTGGTATGTATTCATAAGATATTAAACATTCATGTTTGATTGTAGCATGCTACTGAGAATTTTCACATGTGATTCACTACGTAAGAATATATACAATAAATAACATCCGTATCAACATATTTATTTTTTTAATAACCTGGCGATTAACTTGTATTATATTACAGTGTTATGTTAATGATATAGGGCATTCTATGTTTATATTCTGTAGAAGCTTCCCCTGCCTTCCTTTCAGTGTCTCAAAAGTATTCGCTGTTATTCTTTATTTAGTGACGTCGTTTTTGCCCCTACCTTCATAATTCTCTCCCACACTATTTACGAATTCATACCGCAATTGTTTTAGTGCAAGAAAAAGAGGGCCGGGAATTCATGGAATTTTGCGTGTACGCGCGCGCGCGCTCCACCTCTCCCCCCATAATTGCTTCCTTGTCACAGCACCTCTCAGCACCTTGGGACACAGGCGATGCGATGCCGTTTTTTATTGATCTGCTGAAATTCCAGTGTTCTCTGGAAATGGTTTTTGGGGTCGTCTGTTATCAGAGACCTTCCATATTCCATTTTCTCGTAAATCCGAGGGTTTCCAGGCTTTGGCTTTTTCCCTGATTCTTTCCTTTGAAGTTTATCTAGTTTTATTAAGGTTCTTTTTGAATTTTACTCTTTGGGTGAATGGCGTGTTTTTATACACCTTATCTTGTTGATTGCAATACACAGCCTTTTCAGGGGCTGTGCTTTCTTGTAAATATGTATATTTTATATATATATATATATATATATATATATATATATATATATATATATATATATATATATATATATATATATATATATATATATATATATATATATATATATATATATATATATATAATATTCATGTTAAATATTCTTGTCTCCATCACATACTTGTCATAGATTCTCAATATTCTTATGATAAGAATTAATATTGCAATCATAAAACATTCATACATTCTTATCGTTTAAGTTAATAATATTGTATATATATATATATTATATATATAGATATAATATTGTTAACTTAAACAGTAAGAATGTATGAATATTTTATGATTGTAATATTAATTCTTATCATAAGAATATTGAGAATCTATGACAAGTATGTGATGGAGACAAATTTTTAACATAAATATTTAGAGATGATAATACTTAGTTCGTTCCAAGATAAGTGATTAAGATAACAGTAAATTAAAGACATTAAAGACGGATCCTATGTGGCTTTTGCCTTGACAGTGAAGTAAATATTTCACTTTTTAAATGAAGTGAAAGACTATTAGAGAAAAGGCCAGCGAAAATGAAGCATAGTTAACAGGATGATGTAAACGAAATGATGCAATTTGAATAATCACAAAGGAATAGGGTAAGTTTGTTTGAGAAGAACGAATTTGTTGAACTTAATAATAATAAGCTTATTGTTACCATTACCAGTATTACAACCAAGCATATTTTAGAGGTGCCTTGTATTAATCATTCTCTGTTTGTGTTTCCGTTGCTAGATTTTTGGATTTTCTCATTGAAGCTGTGTTTACAATTGATTTAGATTTTGACGAGGTATTTTATAGTCCATTAAAATTCATATATTGTAACGGTTAAAATGTAGAAATTAAACCGATGAGTTTGTTTGCCCTGAAGGGATTGTGTTTATGCATGGTTTGTTGTTTTAGCATCAAGTCAGGTGCATTTTAATTCTGAACAAGGTCATTGGTCATGTTCGAATTCACTCGGATAGGGAATGGGGATTTCTTGCTTTGACCTTGCTTTATGATGCGAAGATATTAGAAGCTGACGTAAGTTTTCTTCTATTATTATTATTATTATTATTATTATTATTATTATTATTATTATTATTATTATTATTATTATTATTATTATTATTCTTCACAAAGCCATATCTTCTTGAATTCATTTCTCGTCATAATGTCGTTCGGATTCCACAATAAGCTGTAGGTCCCGTTGCTAGGTAATCAGTTGGTTCTTAGCCACGTAAAATAAGTCTAATCCTTCGGGCCAGCCCTAGGAGAGCTGTCAATCAGCTCAGTGGTCTGGTTAAACTAAGATATACTTAACCTCTTAAAAAAAAAAATGTTTTATACGAGCAGGTAGGAACTAACCAGTGCAGGAAACTCCCACAACAGCAGTCAGTCACTTCATCAACTTGTAATTAATTCGTATTGCCCGTTATATTAATAAAGTATGGTAGTAGTAGCTCCAGTAGCTGTAGTGAAAATTTCAAGTTTTATCATTTCTGTCCTTCCTCCTTTTTTCATCTTTTTATCTGCGTTTGAACTTCCCACGTCCGGGAGCTAATGCAGGTAACGAAAGTGATTAGATTTTCCAGTCTCCTCCTCCCCTCCTCCTCCTCCTCCTCCTCCTCCTCCTCCTCCTCCTCCTCCTCCTCCTCCTCCTCCTCCTCCTCCTCCTCTTTCTTCTTCTTCTTCTTCTTCTTCTTCTTCTTCTTCTTCTCCTATTCCATCATCTGCCTGAAATGAGAATCCTTAGACATACGCCAGTATAGTCCAATTTGCTGACGTTGCCCTGTTTGCCATGAGCTTTTTCGAATCCTCACAACTTACATTTGATTATCGGGATATATTGCTGCAATCAGGTGTAGTTGCAAGGAAATGGTGCCGAGAAATCGCAACTCTCTCTCTCTCTCTCTCTCTCTCTCTCTCTCTCTCTCTCTCTCTCTCTCTCTCTCTCTCTCTCTCTCTCTGTTTTCAATTAATCTTTCTGCTTCCAAACCTAGTTCGAAAAGAAAAGAATAGGTGAAAGGTTGTTGAATGATGGATTGTTTTATTTATTTATGTGTCGTATTTTTCGTCGTTGTTGTTGTTGAGAAAATACCTTTAGTTGGTCGTAACGATTAAAAAATCATAAGTCTTTTCAGACTGAATATTTTCCTTTCGATGTATGCCGTTCAATTAAAGTCTTGTATACAATATTGCTTTAGAATTGGATACGTTTGAACTGCAATGGAGTGTAGGATGAAACGAATTTAAGGGCAATATTCGAAACTTAATATGAAGTTCTATGAAATTTCGTTCTAGATTAGGCTTGTATATTGCGTTCTTTCTTTATGCAAGTTTAATTGCACATTTTTTTTTTATTTCTGATTTTTGTCTTCAAATATACGCATTGTTTTCTGTAGAATCGTAGAAAAGATTGTGAGCTCGTCATGATTGATGATAATGAAGACTTTTTATTATTATTATTATTATTATCATTATTATTATTATGTTAAACAAAATGGCAGTTTCAACAGCATTTATTTTATATAGTAAACGCTCAATTCGTCTTATAAGACGAATTGAGCGTTTACTATATAAAATAAATACTGTTGAAACTGCGATTTTGTTTAACAAAACCTGTATTAAAGGTCTTTTCCTAATTTTATTATTATTATTATTATTATTATTATTATTATTATTATTATTATTATTATTATTATTATTATTATTATTATTATTATTTGGGTAGATGAAACCTATTCACATGGAACAAGCACACAGGGGCCATTGACTTGAAATTCCAGCTTCCAAAGACCCCACACTACAGCAGTAACGATCATGATACAGAACCAGTGATTTTTCATCGCCTTGGGGGAAACGCGAACCCGCGACATCTGAGTGGAAGCCCAGACACTAACCACTATACCAGCAGACCTGCAGATACTGCAGGCAGTATGTGGGGGCGTCCGCGCGTAGATACTTTCTGGACGTCGCAAAGTCGGGATTCTACTGGTTTTGTCCATCTGTTATAATCGGTAACTTCGCTTTCCTCCGTACTTCTTATGCAGTGGAGCTATTTTGTTTCCCAAAGTTAGAGTTGTTGTCCCTTAATTAGAGTCCATCAAAACATTTTTCCGAAAATGTTTGATTGTTTGTTTTGATTTATGCAACTGTTGACTATTTAAAATAATTTTGAACATAAAATGATCAAACTGACTGAGGTAGATGGTAAAACTCACAATAAGTTCATATGAAACAATGCGGTAAACGTTGATTTATCCGTGCTTCCTGCTTTGTTATTTTTGTAGAATTATTATTCTATATAATTTCCAACAACCTTTGTGTAGTAATATTCCAGCATTAAAGATTTCTTTCCCCAAATGAAATTTAGCATTTACATGATTTAGCGTTTATACCCAAGTGTATAAAATTTGTTAAACAGTTATTAATATATATATATATATATATATATATATATATATATATATATATATATATATATATATAATGTATTTATATATATATATATATATATATATATATATATATATACATTTCATCTGGGAACTCTTGTTAAAGAAATTTCTGTTTTTCGTTTCATGTTATTTGCCGCCAGTTATAGAATATACATTTTTGTAATTGCTCCTTTGAGAAGGTTGTATTTATTCCTGCACCTGCTTGTGTTGTAATAATTTAGCGTAATATATTTTCATCGTTATAATGGCTAGAACACAAAAAAGCACATCTATCTCCCGAGTCGTATGTATACACAAAGTTCGGTTAGATTTTGCTGTCCTTTGATATTTTAAAAAATTCACTGATAACAGTAATGAAGAAACCCGTTATCATTCAAATATATACTTAGGTAAATGTATTTTATAGAGGATTTGCTTTATAAACGTGAGTGCAAAGTACCCACGATTAAGAATATGTTCAAAGGTGAATATATAGATAAGTAACTGGGTCAGTGTGCGTGCACTGGAGAGAGAGAGAGAGAGAGAGAGAGAGAGAGAGAGAGAGAGAGAGAGAGAGAGAGAGAAGGACTTACAAGAATTACTGACCATTGCCGTAATTCTTTCGGTGTACGGTGTTGTAATCCTTTCACCTGTTTTTCAAATTCCTTACTTTTAAAACGTTATACTTGCTGTTGGTTTGTCGACAAGCTATATGACTTTCTTAAGTGACAGCTTTCTTCTTTATTGCTAATAAAGTGGAGCTACTCGGTAGCTGGGATTTTCAAACAGAACCGAGAGAAAGAAGAGAGAGAGAGAGAGAGAGAGAGAGAGAGAGAGAGAGAGAGAGAGAGAGAGAGAGAGAGAGAGGACGGACGAAACTTTAGGAAATCAGCCACGGGTGAATATCCATGAAGTATTCTCTATGGCACTTGATGAAGCCGAACGACCGATCATTTTTTTTCTCGGGGAATTAACGGTACTTCATTGTCGGCGAGGAGGATCATGCACAGGGACTTCTAAATTATCTGCTAGGGATGAATAGCGGCACGTAACTGAATGGGGAGTTCGCTCCGTCTAGTGAGTTATTTCTAAGAAAATGACATAGTGGCCCATTAGCGGCCATTAATACACCTGATCCGCCTTGCCCTTAATGAGTTTCTCTCGCATGCGCTCTCGGGTTTCATTGACCTTATTGTCTTTTCTCTTCTCTCTCTCTCTCTCTCTCTCTCTCTCTCTCTCTCTCTCTCTCTCTCTAAGAATTGCCAACGAGTCAATGTAAGAACCCGTTTGCATCATTGTAACATCAGCGAAGTCGCCTCACAAATGTACTCTACTGCTAAGGATTTGAATTCTTTCCCTGCTTACGGTATTCCTTTTTATCTACAACTTTAAATTTTCTGTAAAAGAAAACTATTGTCTGTCCGTCCGCCTTCAGATCTTCAAAGCTACTAAGGCTAGAGGGCTGCAAATTGGTATGGTGATCATCCACCCTCCAATCATCAAACATACCAAATTGCAGCCCCCTAACCTTAGTAGTTTTTATTTTATTTAAGGTTAAAGTTAGTCATAAGAGTGTATCTAGCAATGATATAGTAATGGCCACCACCGGGCCGTGGTTTAAGATTCATGGGCCGCGGCTCATACAGCACTGTACCGAGACCACCGAAAGGTAGATCTATTTTCTGTGGCCTTGATTATACGCTGTACAGAAAACTCGATTGCGCTGAAGAAACTTCGGCGCATTTTTCACTTGTTTCATTTCGGGTTTTCTTTGACCTTTGGCGAGTTGAGGCTAATAGGTAAACGTTGTGCATATCAGTTTTTGATATATATACATATAATATATATACGTATATTATATATATATATGTATAAATTTATATATATATATATATACAGATATATATATATATATATATATATATATATATATATATATATATATATATATATAAATTTATATATATATATATATATATATATATATATATATATATATATATATATACATATATATATATACACATATATATATATATATATATATATATATATATATATATATATATATATATAAATATATATTTATAAATATATAATATACGCCTTTCAGATGATGTTATCTTTCTGGTTTTGAGCAAGTATTCTGGGATGAGGTTGCTAGCCCTTCGGTACCCTAATTAAGAATGTGGAGAAATAAATTGATTGTACAGCATATAATTCCCGTATGGCAGCTAACGGGAGTAAACTGATAATGATATTTATGTGATTACAATTTGTCAAAAGCAGTCTATGAGACCTAAGTGTGTGAGTCGTCCAAAAAAAGCAGACATTACTATGTTGCCGAAGAATTTCACTTGAATAAAACGTTTTTCTTGAAGGTAAACGATATGCTCCGATAATAGGGACGATATAGTGGAAGTGTGATTCGCTTATGTTTACTTGCCCTATTGCTGTTGACGTCTATGTAGCCAAGACTTAAGAGTTGTGAAATATCCAGAAAAGTTTGCCTGTCTGATGGGATCTCAGATTGGCTGGAGACCTTGCCAAAATGGCTTAAAGTGATGAACGGGAAAAAAGCTCTTAGGAAGCGGTGTAATGACTTGAAAATAAGAATGTTAGTAAGAGTGCAATGTAAATGAGATATAGAAACTGAACAAGAGTGTTTAAGCTTGAAAAAATCGCATTGCATTGAAAGAAAAGAACTTTATTCGATAGAGGACTTTTTCTGTTGATAGAAAGTGCTTAGTCTAATTGGAAATAGAAAGCAGAAATGTGGATGGTAAGTGAAACAGGAAATGGAGAGCCACACACTTCATCTATTTTGGGATTGACACAAAGATGCCTGCTGCCATTTTTCTTTTTACTAAACGACATATAAATGAGAGACTTACGAAACCGTCAACAGAGGAGTAATTTTCAGATGTTGACGGCAAATGAAAGGAATTTGATATCGGTCGAAGAACTTGATCTTTTTTATAATTAAAAATAAACAATACAAGCTGAACAGAATAAGGATACGTAGGAGGAACAAGGGATAAAACACTTTGTATAATTCCTTCTTAGATCCTAGGAGAAAAGAGTAGTTGAGAATTTCATGGAATGAATTTCGTGTTATAAATAAATAAATAAATAAATAAATAAATAAATAAATATATATACACACATATATATATATATATATATATATATATATATATATATATATATATATATATATATATATATATATATATATATATATATATATATATATATATATGCATGCATTTATAACATGAAATTCATTCCATGAAATATATATATATATATATATATATATATATATATATATATATATATATATATAACAGTAAGGCACAAATATCGTGTAATATCGGTAAGGCACAAATATCGTCTAATATCGAAGTCACTATGCCTTGGGAATAAATTTCGCTCGAAGGGAATTAATATTGACAAGTGCATCTGTGCCCGGCAAATCCGCCGGGTGGTCAGTCACTATCTGTCATTCTTTTTGAACCATACTTCGAATCCTTCCCGGCGCAGAGGCACTTATCACATATAATTCCGTTGGGTGTGATTTATTCCCTAGGTGTAGTGAATTGATATTAAAAGATAAGTGTAGCTTAACATTATGTATATATATATATATATATATATATATATATATATATATATATATATATATATATATATATATATATATATATATATATATATATATATATATATATATATATATATATATACAGTATATATATGTAATGTATATATATGGATATTTATTTGTTTTACCCAATGGAAGTCATAGATTTATTGCCTTAAAGATAAAAACCAGTTGTCAGGAAACGTAGACAAATGGAAGAGAATTTCACAGA
>NC_089743.1:13973697-13978697 GCF_040412425.1 Macrobrachium rosenbergii | reverse complement strand
TATGGGGGTATAGAAAGGGCTGTTATGTCATCACTTTTCAAGATATGCAAACAAACAAACCGTGAAAATGAAGTGTGTAATGTACTCTAACAAGTTTATTTATGAGTTACGTTACCACATGGAGACAGGGTCGAAATGGACCCCTTATCACCTCCCAAAAAAAAAACTTTTACAACTTTTTTCCTAAAAAAAATCGTTTAGAAATGGAATCCAGTGTATGAAATCTGTAGAATGCATGTTTTGGCAGTTTTGTATAAAGTTTCAGCCACCTGTGATAATTAGGGTGATATTATGGCGACATGTATTAGGCCCCAATTTTGGGAAACATGTATTGGCAAAAGACACTTTACTTTTCAAATGCCATAAAATTCTATTGTAAATTCAATAAGTAACTCTGTATCGTTAGAAGCTTAGTCACAATCATTATATTTTTCTAAAAACATGCAATCAAGCAGTGGAGGAAAAGGTGAGGACAGGGACGGGGAGAGGGGGGGTTGTGTCAAACCTTTATGACAGTTTCAACAGTTTGAGAACATACTGACTTTAACTGCTGTTGTCACCATGCTGAATTAAGTTCATTAATCTTCGTCATCCATCTTACACAACCCCTCACAGTTGAAAGCACTTCTGCACACAAGAAAGCCAGCCTTTAGATAGCCACATCTGGTGGGGCTACAACCCTTCTTACAAGAGCAACTGAATAAGCCATGCATGATTTTGGCACTGACTGAAAGGACATTAGCACCAGCATAAGTTTCCTGGCTTTAACGGTCCATCTGTTCCCATCTGGAGAGGATAGATCCGCGTTATTCATAAGGGCTGTCTTCCAGATGAAAGCTTGGTAGTTGCTGCACATGAGATGAAAAGAAAGAGCGTCCTCAGTAGGAGTGGTAGGGCTTCTATGGAGGACTTCCCCATCACAGATATCTTCAGCCTAACTTCATTCTCAGACCCAAATGTCCATAGTCGAACAGGTGGCAAACAAACTTTTCTGTACCCTTTCATGCATCTTTACTGCATTCTGCTGAACTGCCAATCGCTTGTAGTAAGTTGGTTCCTTTAAGAATACTTTCCAGCAGGTACATTTTCCTTTACCTGAGAACTGGCTGGTTGTATTACAACCAGTGACTGCCTGGAATGCCAGTAGATTGTCAATCACTGGTGAGGCCAGATTGATTGATTGGACAGGGATGTACTCTGGATCTTTTGAAGTGTGTGAATGAATCCAAATCTCTGGAGACAGTTCAGATCTGTGGCCAAGTGCTAGTACCAAAAAAAAATCTATGTCTCGGCAACTGATGACCATGTGGTAATACCCACAATTTAAAGCATCCTTAGGATGTAAAAAAAGTCTAGTATCTACTTATTCTGTGGTGCTGATTAAGTGGGAAAGGTCTCATGATGCTAATGATCACACCATTCTAATACCACTGAAGCCCCCTCCCCACCCCCTCTAAGTACCAACTCACAGTTCAAAGGAAGCTCAGAACAGTTCTTCAATTCATTTGATATGAAGGCTGCCAATTCAGACTTGTTAGATGTGTGGCTCATGAACTTGGAACAACTATGAGGCAATTTGACAGTGCCCAAGACTATTTCCCATCTGATTGGCTGTGAACTTCCAGCTTGATTTGCTCGTGTTCCATCCTTATTGATGTCTCTGACAGCGATCAAATAGAGCATCAACTCTTGAGTAACCAGACTTGAACTTAGCCAAAATGTTCTTAACAAATACTTGCCTAGATCCTGAAATGTTCTTGCATGCTCTGGTTTACCAATTGGCTGGATCAGGGCTGGAACATCAACTAGAAGGCAAGTTTGACTGCTGCTGGCAGGAAGCTTTTGTTTTACTCTAATAGATTCTGTGAGGATGTCAGCCAGATCAGCCTTGGTTGTCGTATTCAATTTTTTATTTGTGCTCACTAATGCCAGTTGTACAGGGGAAAGCTCATACTTGTGGATGCTTCCAAGGTCAACTTCCCTTTCACCATCTCTCACAAATAGCAGCTGTCTGAATATGTCACGTTCTGCCTTCACAACAGTGACAGCATCCTTGTTGGCCTGAACAGTTGTCTTGTACATAGTTGCTATGGTCTTGACCTTGATGTTTGTGATTCTGGAGTAAAAGTCGGTGTCTTGTTCATCAAGACGAGATTTTATAAATTCAGTCACTAATTTGTGCCCCTTTCCCTCTTCATACAGAATATCTGATGCAATTTCATTGGGCACAATTTCATTGTTTGACAAGTTCATCAGTTCAGATTGGAATGTGAAAAGACCTGGAACCTCTAAACTCTTTCATCAACTTTCTGACATCTTCATCTCTCTTCAAACCAGCTTTGCCAGCATCCCTATGAGTCCATTCGTCATTAGTATCATCATGCTGTTGGTCAAAGAGATGCAGGGTATCATCTGAAAATCTGGTATGCTCATTGTATGTTAAACACCATCTATCTCATGTTGAATGTATGTGTGTGATCCCTATAATATCTCCATTCACTTTAGCAATCTGGTTGATGTGTTCAAATGCCTGGTCAGTCACCACCTATTTGAGTTTACCCTCAGTTCTCTTGATTGAAAGCCGACCAGCAACAAATTCATTGAAGACCTTTGGTGGTGTAGTTGGGAGAGCTCTCACATCAGCCAGGTACACTAGGTCCCAGTGAGTGTAATTAGTGTGATCATAAATGGCAAATCAAGGCAACATCTTTGAGAAAAGTTTCAAATGAAGGCCCAGTTGCCTTCACGGTCTGCTCTAATGAATCCCATCAAAATGGAAACCATCTCCATATACTACCACCAAAAATTGAATGTTGGGTGAGCTGACTCTGATTCATCAAACTCCTTAAGCAGATCAAGTACAGTGGATGTAACTCTAACCAGGGCACAAAAAAATCAGTGACATCTTTATCTTTGGTTATGAACTTTTTTCCAAAACATGTCAATGACTGCCAAGAGGTTTTCATCCACTGACTTTCCATTTTGCACAGCCCAGTCCTGGAACTTGGGCCAGAGTATTCTCCAGAATGCTTCATATGTTAGTTTATGTCCACGAATTGCTGTATTGTAAGCATGCCCTGTAAGCATATGCAAGGTTGTGTTTTCACCATATACACCTCTCAACACACACATCTCTTAACACCAAACAATCCATGTGTTGACAAATAGCTTTCATAAAATTTATGGCAGTGTGGAAGCTCCCTAGACTGACAATGACATTTTCGAATTCATCTTTTTTAGTCCAAACAACCCCCTTCGCTTTACAATACAGGGCCTGATCAAATGAAATTACAGTGTGTGTCTGCCCTAGCTTCTCCAAAATGGCTTTACATCCAACAAGAACTGTGTAAACAGTGTTCATATCAACAGCTGGTGCTGGAATAATTGGCATGTGACCAACACTGGTAGTTTTCAAACTCAAAAGAAGAGACAACATGGTTAAAACCTGTCCAACTTGGGGTCTGCTGCACATCTGGGTTACTATTTCTGCATAAGAACCAGGCCAAGTCTTTGGCCCTGGCAGACTCTGAACACTGATCATCACTAGGTTCAAACCAGTCTAAGTAAAAATTTATGTGAAACAAGGTACTAAAATGATTGATTAACAATGAGACTGCATACAAAGTGATCATTTTACTACCCAAATCATTTTAATGTGGAACAACAATCATCAAATTGCAAAGGGGGAAGGGTAGAGCCTAGGGTGTGGTATCTTAACACAAAATCCTCCTCAGTGGTCAAGAAAATGTCAAATAAATGTATTCTAAAGGAATACCTTAATAATGTTATTTTTTCTGTTTCATGGGTCTTTGCCAGAAAATGAGGTTTATGCAACCCTGCAGCATTTCGGTCCTAATTCCCCCAGGCTGATGAAACTTGGTGAAAAATTACCTTTCTGTCTTCTCCAAGTTCGATATGACAAATATACTGAATCTATGAATTTTGCACATTTTGGGGGCATTTCTAGGCGAAAAGGGTAATTTTGGGGAGGTAAAGGGTCAAAGTGGGGCAAGATCCTGTGACTGGTAAATTGCAGTATTTGATAAAATGATGTCTTATTGCATACTACAAGCTTCAGTTTGGTGTATAGTTTGTTTCTTTACTGCACTGTTGGGCCAACCTATGAGCATGTTTAGTTCTCATACCCCCCACCATATGGCCATTTCAAAAAAGGCCAGTTTCACACAAAAAGTGGTTAATACACGCCTATAAGGAAAGATCAGAGGTGGCATCCACCCAGGGGTGATGCTCAGCCCTATGGACTAGTTATCTAGGGTGGATGCCAGCTTGTAACCCAAAGTGATTTGAACTCCTAAAATAACCGACGTTTTAAAATCTGCCGCTCTACTAAATGCTATATCTTTCATAATGATTTTCAGCCAGAATTAGATAATTATTTTTCTTTAACGCAGTTGGAAAAAATACGTCTTGATTTATTTCTTATGTAGTTGTTGAACATCAATCTCCCAAAAAAGATGGTAACATATCCTTCACATTTAATACGCAAGGAACGAAAAATTGGTATTACATCGACAGTACGTCAAGCGGCTCTTTTACTTTGTCTATGTTGACCTTTCAGAAAATTGTTTGATATCTCGGTTTGTCTGTGATAGCTTGAAGGATATCTCAAAACGCTATTGTACGATTTACTGTAGAATTGAGACTCATAATTCATGATAAATAATAAAAGATCGAATGGTAAAAGATTTGTTAAAGAAATGCAGGTGCAATCGCGCTTCAGTGTTAATAACATTATGTTAGACAGCGAATTACATTGAAGGAGTAAAGTTATTCAGAACGAAATACTGGACAGTAGTGATGACGTGAACATGAAATTGTTCAGCTTAACAGGTTTAGGTCGAAGAGCAGTGCAATAACGGTACACACATTTGCTTCAGCGAAATTATCCGGGGTTAAATAAAGTTGAGTAACACAAACGCTGTTTCCCTTACCAAAGTTGTGTTGACCTAGATTTAATTAAATATGTGAGCCAGTTTACA
>NC_089743.1:13956197-13968697 GCF_040412425.1 Macrobrachium rosenbergii | reverse complement strand
TGAATTGAATCGAAACGGGCGAACGAGTCGAAATACTCCCCCGTGAAACTTGTGTTAAAGGAGACGCGCGCCCAAAGAAGGGTGTATATGTGTGAGGAACAAAGAGGTAACGGGAGCTTTGGATTTGCGCCGAGTATTAACCCTTCTTGCACCCGAAGTTCAGCGAGAGAATGTAGTTAGCATCCTGCGGAACTCCTCGTCCGAGGAGGGCTGTTCCATTCTTGTGAATAATCACTTATTATTCCTTTAGAAGCGGCTGATCTTAAGCGGTTGTTGATGAAGATGAAGATGACAGGCTTGGATGAAGGATGCTTGGGAGACTCCTGGAGTCCTCCATGAGATGATGAGGTCTGACGAGGGATGCGAGTGAGGTAAAGGAGATGAAAGACCAGGAACCTCGAGTCAAGAGTGGAAGGTTAAATGGGTGGGAGGAGACTATCTCGGTGAAGTGTCTGAAGGCGCGATTGTAGGAGCGATCGTATAGAGGGGAGATAATCGCTATAGGGGGGTGCAAGGTGCTTTCAGGATTAAGTATGGCAAAGGTGATGAGAGGGAGTTTGCGGTAAATTTGTCTTAATAAGGTAGGTTTAAAACCTACGTTCCGGGTTCAGGTACGGGCCTGTGAATTGGGGTAAAAGGCTCGTCAATTCCGAAAGTCGAGGTCCCTTTGAAAAATTCGAGATAGGGAACTGGGGCAAGAAAATCTTCAGGTTTGCGATGGAGAACAAAGATACACCTGGTTGAAGGATGAGATAAAAAAATAAATGAGTTAGCCTCATCAAAGGTTGGTCCACTGAGGCGTAGCTAGAGTAGAACTTGGCTATTTTATCTCAAATTTTCATAATTTGTGAGAAGGTCAACTATGAAGAATTTCATTGCAGAAAAGGGGATGAAATCTATCAATTTATTTATTGTTTAGAAACCTTATGCAGTGAATGACAAAGAAATAAGCAGATGTGTAAACAAAGACCTCCAGTGAGATAAAATGAGCATTTAAACAATATACCTCAAACTAATCTCCTTGAATAAAGATGGGCAAATAAATACTTGAGAGATATTTATGAGGAGATTCAAAGGAAATTTATTTCAGCTTCATGATAATATTGTGACAGTGTCAGGAAACGTCCATTTTGGGTGTGGCTGTCTACCCTAACACCATTGTTGTGTATCGTTGTTGTGCAGAATTCATTAGTCCCCAACAAATGTGGTCCTTATGTGAATGTTATGGATATGGTTGAAATAATTACTTTGATGTGAGATATATCATATTCGAAACAAATTGATACAGTCCTGCCACTTAACGAAGAAATTGATCTTTAACGTAATGTAATGTCATATGCATGCCGTTCAATATTTATACAAATACTGAAAACAAAATCGAATACATTTGTGGTATGACGGTTGATGATTAGATTCTGACCTTATTTGATTATTAGGAAAAGACCTTTATTCTAACTTGTTTTCATAAAGCAGTTTTGCGGATGATTTGTCCAAACTGAGTTTTTTTTTCTTTCAATTGTGATTTTTTATTCTTTTAATTGTGAAAGTAGGATGTGTCGAAGTTCATAAGCGTATCAGATTGGTGTTCGCCGCAAAGGAATGCAGTCATTCTAATATGTTGCAATTTTTCATTTTGCCTTTATTTTGCTTTAACTCGAGGTTGCTTGCAAATTAATTTCTTACCTTTTCTCCAGGTAGAAATTAGCCCTTCACTTATATGCGCAGTCTGCATTCAGTTTCAAGTCGCCCTCGAATCCTTCTTGATGGTTGCAGGCAGACAGGTACTTGAAAAATAGCTTAAGTCGTTCCAGGTTAGTCTTTGACCATTCTAGACATATGTCTGCATCTCGAAACCGTTCATCTTCATATCATTGACTTATCAGAGGGGGTTTTCCGTTGGAATCCAAATCGTGAAACTTTGCATCCCGCCAAAATTCGAATAAAAATGTTGAGCCACTCATGATCTGTCCTCAGTTTCCGTACCGCTGCAATAATGCGCTGTCCCAATTTGAATCTTAAATCCATTTACATCAAGTAATTCCGGAAGCAATCAAGGATAATGTATTGGGAGCAGTGTGGCTGCCGTAGCCGGGAGGTTCCCTGGGACACTTAATCTCACTGAGCATGCTAATGCTCCCAGATGAAATGAGAGATGACGTCTCCCAGCAGCTTCAGCTCGCTTCTTGAACCACTTTCTCCGAGAGAAAGAGGCAGTAGTAGACTGAGTGGCTTCTGTTAAATTTGCAGTAAATTGTGATGCGAGAGCCCAGGCGACTCATTCCAACTAAATGCCCTTGTGCTCTGGAGAGTGTATTGTTGTTGTTGTTGTTGTTGTTGTTGGATCCTGCGGCAGCTAACATGACTGGGGTCTGTTATGCAGCTGCAGGTACACAAACTGTCAGTTCAAGGAGGTTACCTATATGACAAAACATAAAGTTAAGTTAAGTATATCTTAGTTTAACCAGACCACTGAGCTGATTAACAGCTCTCCTAGGGCTGGTCCGAAGGATTAGATTTAGTTTACGTGGCTAAGAACCAACTGGTTACCTAGCAACGGGACCTACAGCTTATTGTGGAATCCGAACCACATTATGACGAGAAATGAATTTCTATCACCAGAAATAAATTCCTCTAATTCTTCATTTGCCGGTCGGAGAGTCGAACGCTGGGCCAGCAGCGTGCTAGCCGAGAGCTCTACCCACCCCTCCAATGAGGAACTATGACAAAATATAAGCCACCATTTTTGCTTATGTGGCAAAAGGAGTTTTCTGTACAAATAACTTGTTTATTCTATGGTAGTCGATGGTATCTTGTTTGTAATTATAATAAATGAAAATGATTCCTAAATATAGTTGTGTGTGTGATCCTTCGTTCACTTGAATACAAGTTACAGATAAATGCACGCTCATATTGTTCTGGGAGATAAAATGTGTTTGTATTGTACGTATGATTAAATGTAATTATAATAAGTCAGGGTCGTTGTAGCTTTACCGAAAACACTTCGGATGGGAAGTGATTGCCACTGACGTCGGCCAAGGAAGCAGAGAAGTAAAATTGCGATGTACAAAGATAAAGTATGAGACCTAGATAATAAGGAGGAAGAAGGCATCAATATATCGATAAGAAGTAGATCATGATAATTTTGCCTGAGTCAATCAAAATCTGGGTTTGGGCTGTTTACTTGTTATGGGGCCGAGCAGTTTTGAATTTTCAAGCGAGCACACATTCCAGAGAAAAAGGGAACAATAAAACAAAGTATCTTTGGTAGTTTATTTTAATTAGAAAAGTCATGGTATTATTGGTTATAATAAATGAAAGTATTGTTCTGAGTGTTATTGTTTTTTATTTTGGGCGGATCTTGTCTTCATAGTTCCCGTCAGAATTGTTAACATATACACTATATTTTTATCATCATCGTTTTATTATTCAGTTTTGTTATCATTCCCATTCAGGTTTCATAGGTCAGGATTTTCCTTACCAGAGTCGGATGTCTGATGAGTTCTCTTCATTCAGTTTTATCCTTTGTACTTAGCGCCCGATCTCTCTTCCTGTGTAAATTGGATACTTGTCTTAAAAGGGAAATAAAGATTTTAAATTCAGCGTGGAAAGGTAACACAGGGAAAGTGTAGAATAGATCATAAACAGAAAATGGAGAACGTCTGATCTCTCTCTCTCTCTCTCTCTCTCTCTCTCTCTCTCTCTCTCTCTCTCTCTCTCTCTCTCTCTCTCTCTCTCTCTCGTCATGTCTGGGCACTATCCACAACAGAAAGTACCCTGACCTTGGCAGGAACAGGAGCATCGTTCCTTGCCCTCGAGTGCTGTTATATGGGGTCCAGGTGCATTATTAAGGGGCATTACGGATGGTTTACGGGACACTGAGTGATAATTGACTGTCTGATCGAGATTGGTTTCGATGTTTAATTTTGATGAACTGCTGTTAGAAAATCTGCGTTATTCCCTTCATTTTCTCTCTCTCTCTCTCTCTCTCTCTCTCTCTCTCTCTCTCTCTCTCTCTCTCTCACGAGTTTTTTGGACTGCTACACCTTATAATTTAAAACAGTTATTAATAAATCTGAACTGCGGAAAAAAATGACCTTTGCCATCAAAGTATAAAGATAATGACAAAAAAAGTTGCCTCATACTCGCAAAATACTAAATGGAATTTGTCTCTTGGGACGGTGCCCCACTATACGTTTTTGTTGCTCCCGCTAAATGGGATAGGATCTGGTAGGAAGACCTCTAGAAGCTATAGGCATTTCGAAAAACGGGCCAGTGCGTTTTGAATTTCCTCCTGTTGCACTGATTGAAAATCTTTTGTGCTTTTATCATCAACTATCTCACCATATATATATATATATATATATATATATATATATATATATATATATATATATATATATATATATATATATATATAATATATATTGTTATATTAACTTGACTGCCTTTCTCTGTATTTGTCCCTCACCTCCCCTTCCACTGTCCCTTCCCCCGCCCTCTCACATCTCCCTCCTCTCTCACATCCCCCCACCTCTCCCCTCCCCTCACATCCCCTCCCTACCCATCCCATCCCCCTTTTCCCCCTCCCCTTCCCCCTCCCCGCCCTCCTTTCCCATCCCTGTCCAGAAATTTTCAACATTACGTGACCCAGTGAGTATTTAATAAAGGATTTTTGGCTGAGCTTTGTTATTTTCGTTTCGAAATGGACTCAGCAGGTGATTCTAGAACAACAGCAGGCACTACTGGTGATGGTCTGGAACCGCCAATGGCATCAGCATTGGTTCAGAACCCATCAGCAGCTGCTCCTGCACCTACACCAAGATACGGCCAGTTGTTTGTTTATGACCGGAAGGTAAACGGGGCTGGTTCTCCCTAGACTTTTGTTGACTGTTATTAGTAGCGTTAATTTAACTGTCGATATGGGTATAGGTATGGTGTGGGTATGGTATGGATATGGGTATGGGTTTGGTATGCATATGGGTATGGGCATGGGAATGATATGGTATGGGTATAGGTATGGGTATGGTAAGGATATGGGCATGAGTTTGGGTATGGGTATCAGTATGGGTATGGTACAGATATGGGTATCAGTATGGGTATGATATAGGTATGGGTATAGGTATGGGTATGGGCATAAACAGATATGGGTATGGGTACAGGTATGGGTATGGTATGGATATGGGAACTAGCAAAGGTGAGCGACAGCGAGCATCTACTAGTATATTTATATATATATATATATATATATATATATATATATATATATATATATATATATATAATTTATATACATAGACATGAGGAAAAATGTCTGGTATTAATAATAGTATAATAATAATAATGAACGCTGCCTAATCCATGTACTTGGGAATTATACAATGGAAAAGTATGAAAATTTGATCTGTGCATTTGTTTGTTCATTTGTTTGTTCTGCGCTTTCTGGCGTACGATCTCCTGCATGCATGATGCTGGTGGATCTGGCTAATTTAGGGGGAGCCGCAAAAACGCATTGTGTGACCCCGGCCTTATTTTCTCGTCACTTTAGTGGGAAATAAGCTCCCCAAAACACGTTTCCCACCACCACCCCCTCACATTTTTTCTCGGTTTTGGGACATCTACCAAATGTCCATTTTTTCTCGGCTTTTTATTTTTCACTGTATTTTGGGAATGAGTTTTGATTGATGTGTGCTGTCCAGAGGTAATGAAAAGAGACTTCATAATGAACATCATTTGCTGCATTTGTTTGCTCATATTGCAGTTGATGGTATGCACAGTTAAAAATTAGATTGCATATTCATACGCAGTTTATGATTCGTTTTCGGGCAATTCCCTCATGCCGTGGAAATTTGCAACATAATTTCCTCTGTCGTGTTTGTCTCTCGTGCTGAATTTGAGCGATGCCAAATGTGTGTTGGATTGTGGTGGCGGTGAAAGCATGTTTAATCTCGTACCTATAAACGTGTGGCTCTTCATGGCTTAGTTTCACCGGTACGAAACTATGTTGTCGTTTTATACTCACTTACAGTATCGTGTTAGAGTTATCTTCAATCCCACGGAAAAGTAACTGGATAGAATTACAGTCAGGAGAAAACGGTGCGAAGTTTATATAGTTAGCGCTGTTAATAATTTCACGTTACGGTGAATGATTTTGTATTATTCTGTAAACTTCTTCAATTCCCTTACGATAATCGTCTTATACATCGTAAAATTCTGTTAATGTTACATTAGTTTTTATTTTGTATATTCATTCTATATGGACGATATAATAATGCATAATTTTCTGTGAGGAAGTGTTGAATGCCGGTTCTTGAAAGGCACGTTTAAGCTATTTAGTGCTCCGTACTTTTGAATTTTTATTCGAAGTTTTGATAAATCTTACCCTGATTCTGTTGTTTAGCGCGGCTAAATCTTTCTTTATACAACTAACTAATGCTAAAAATGAATGATAAATTGATATAATTAACATGAATCTCGAAAGTGCTGAGATAACGAGAAATTTAATCTATATATATATATATATATATATATATATATATATATATATATATATATATATATATATATATATATATATATATATATATATATATATATATAGAGAGAGAGAGAGAGAGAGAGAGAGAGAGAGAGAGAGAGAGAGAGAGAGAGAGAGGCTGTACAGATCTTGTCGGAGAAGGGAAACAAGGCGTGCTTTTTCGCAATGACTTTCCAGCCAGAGACAGCTTTAATCAGTAGTTCTCAAATTAGTTCTAATGCAATTACTATCTCGTTCGTGAAGTACTGATTTAGGCAGCATCTGTGGCATAAATCCGCAGAACTTTGATTGTGTGTAAATTCTTGTGTTTCTAAATGCATTAGGATTGTCAAATAGACTGTCTGGATGTGCAAAACATATATTATTTTCCTAATGAGCTTTCCTGTAAGCAAAGAAATTTATGGTTTTATTATAATTGATATTTTCTGGTCTTTAATCATTGCTGCTGTGGAAGAAGTTGAATCGTTTATTTATTGGCAGTTACAGTTTCCAGCTAACAGTATGTTTCCTAGAACTGCGTGCGTAATAAAATAAAACTAAAATAAAGAAGCAGCAATTTTTCCAGTCATCCGAAACTCAAAACTCATCCAGGCAATAAAAAAAATACTGCGCCTTCAATTTTCTAGCAGACGCAGTATTTTTTTATTACCTGGATGAGTTTTGAGTTACGGATGACTGAAAAAAAATTGCTGCTTCTGTATTTTAGTTTTATTTTATTACACACGCAGTACTATGAAACATAATATATATATATATATATATATATATATATATATATATATATATATATATATTTATATATATATATATATATATATATATATATATATATATATATATATATATATATATATGTAATATATATATAAACGTCCTTTAATATCCGATTCGCTATATAAATAATATATTTTATATATATGTTACCGAATATATTTTAGTTGATAATAAGTTCGTCGTCCGTAGTTTCCAACCAGCGAAGGAAAGAACTCAGGATACAGTGGACGCTTTAAAACACGACCAGCTGGTGTGGTTTAAAGCGTCCATGTAGTCCTAAGTTTAGTTGTCCTTCGCTAAGTTCACGGGACGACGAACTTATTATCAACTAAAAATTCCCCTTCGGTAACATATATGAAAATATATTATTTCGAGGTAGAGCGAATTGATATTAAAGGACGTTTGTAGCTTTACTGATTGTATATGAATCACGGTGATGTGATAAAAAGTCATATATATATATATATATATGTGAGTGTGTGTGTGTGTGTGTGTGAGAGAGAGAGAGAGAGAGAGAGAGAGAGAGAGAGAGAGTCCCTTAGTATTTTTTGACATAGAACTCACTGGTTAGCCTCAATTTCAAAAGTTTTGCATGAATTATTTTTACTTTATGATGATCCGCATTCCTTGTTCCCAGGGCTTTCGTATTTACAGTTGACCCATGTGATTCTATTCCATGAAATTCTAATGAAGTTTCCTAGTACCAGTGTACAGGAAGGCATTTATCCATTTCATCACCTAATATCGGTATTGATGGCATTAATGGGTATCTAGTTTGTTTCATTGCAGCTGTTTACAGCATTACGGAGATGATAAGGCTCTCCTCCAAGAATTAAGTATCAGACATATTGAGCTTTTATTCCGGCATCAGCGTGTTGTCTCATTTTTTATATTGTCTCATTTTTTATGTTCTAAGATGCAGCATGATGTTTAAAGATGTATGCGAATGATATCAAAGCCAAAGGGTTTCCTCTTAATGCCGTACTTTGAATGTTGACCGGAATATTTCTTCCAACGAAACTTAGTTTGTGACATTTTAGACGTCACCCACGGCAGTCCTGACATTGTCAGTCCTTGAAACTGTGAGCGGCTTCAGTTCCTCATTGGATGGGTTGGTATCGTTCTCGACTAGCACTCTGCTGGGCCCGCGTTCGAATCTCCGACCGGCCAATGAAGAATTAGCGAAATTGATTTCTGGTGATAGAAATTCATTTCTCGTTATAATGTGGTTCGGATTCCACAATAACTGTACTGTAAGTCCCGTTGCGAGGTAACCAATTGGTTCTTAGCCACGTAAAATAAATCTGATCTTCGGGCCAGCCCTAGGAGAGCTGTTAATCAGCTCAGTGGTCTGGTTAAACTAAGGTATACTTAACTATTAACTTTTCAGATTTAAAAGAATTTTTCACGTATAAAATGAAATTCTCTCTCTCTCTCTCTCTCTCTCTCTCTCTCTCTCTCTCTCTCTCTCTCTCTCTCTCTCTTCTTCATGGCTCGATTATGGCTGGATTAGTGTTCTGGTATAAAAGAAATTATAGTTCCTGACCTCGCATCATATGGGGGAATGAACCAGTCAGAATAGCTTTACGCCACTTCATGGAATATTTCCTCTGTAATTTTTATTTAGGTCTCATTGCTGATTTTAAGAGTTTCATAGTTCAATCCTCATTGTTTTTGTCTGCACTGTGTTTTTTGTCTTTTAGTAAAAGCTTTATTGTTGACGAGAGAAAAAAAAATTGGTTTAATGATTCTATGAGTTTCCTTATCACATACATTAAGTATACATTATGGATACCCGTTGTTTTATTTCAGTTATTTTTTGCATTCTTGATAATGCATTCCCTGCACTTTTGACGATCCTCTCAGTAGTAAATGGCACGTGATGGATTAGTCTTGAGTCCCTTAATGTCCGTCGTAAAGATCATGGCTCGTTATTTTTGTAATTTTGTGTCCAGTAAAATGGGTCGTAAAGAGGGCGCTCGGCTCCCATTAATTATGATTAGTCAGTTGTCAACAACGCCTGGTTAATTGTATCAAGTTAGAGTGTCTAAACGACGTGTGCTGTATTGGGGTTCTTTCTGTGTAAGTGGTACACCAAACATTTTTGCAGTTCATTCGAGTTTTGTTTGAGAAGAGTTTTCACTGATAATTCTGTATAAGATATCAGGTCTGGAAAACTTGACGTACTTACTTCGCGAGTCTAAATGCTATGTTTTTTCATGTGATTATAAAAACTCATAGATAAAAAAAAAAGTTTTTCTTGTTGGAATGTTTAGAATAAATATTTACACAAAAATTTTTTTTATTCTTAAGTATTTGATGATGGAAAGAATCGAGCTATGATGCAGTCACTGCTGGAATGATTTTAGCTGAAAATGAAATGACGCTTCGTACAATTACTAGGTACAGCGTATCCAAGTCTGTCGTGATGAAAATGTTCATTATGCTCTGCCTCAGAGAGCTAGAGGAAGAACTCGTTAAATGCTTAGAAATAAGGAAGTTTGATTTAGACAAGGAGTTACTGAGATAAATGTTTTCAGTAGGGCATATTGTGGCAGCAGTGTAAGGGATTTTCCCCACTTTGATGGCTTCAGTGACTACGAGAACGAATTTGATAGCGTTCTGAAACCAGTGTCGCGGAAGGTCTTACGTCACAATGGTATTCCCGTTAAATATTTCAAGGTAATTAAAAGTATCCATGAAAGAGGCAAATTCAGGAAAATGTTAAGCCACTGTTGCTGTTCGGCCTTCTCATGGATTTTATAATGAAAGAGTGGTTGTGTATGGAAGAGCTTTAGATTGCAATGGCATTAGTAAATTATTGCTGTCCTAATTAGCAAGACGCCACCAGATTTACAAATCTTGCTTGATAGAATGCATCATATCTAGGGAGATAGCATTTAGGATAAATCAAAGATACACAAAATACTGAGGATAGGGTATGCATAGAGGAGTTAAATAACCCTAGACAGAACACGGCTTGATGACGTTGAGTTTTTAAAGTATTTAGGAACAGTGATGTCCAGTTTAGGTTCCCTTGAGTGGGAATTTAATGAAAAGCTGGAAAATGCAAAGCAAACAACGTGTAGGCTGAATAAAATTTTAAAATTAAATTGACTAAAATCGCCTAGAAAAGTAAGGTTATACATTAGTCTAGTACGATCTTTATCGCAGTGACATGAACCATGACAATGGAAACTATCTAAAAGATTCTGTTGATCTGACCATAAAAATTTAAGAAGAAAATTAGGCGTCCGTATGATAAATTATATCATAAGGAAAATTACGGAAGTTCCATATGTAAATGAGATAATGATGAGGATGAGATGGAGGTGGCTTGGACATGTCCTTTACACAACCCGTAGGAGAATAGTACTTGATGGTGTCAGCTGGGCTCTTTTGAATACCGTAAGAGTTGGAGGCATAGACCTACTTGGATGGAAAGTATGAGACGGGTGGCTGTAGATGAATGGAGACTTGTGGAAGTGAAAGAACAAGAAGGACTTGGATGGCTGAAGTTCACAGTCTCTTTGCTTTGCATGGCATTAGAGGCATGGCACTGATACAGCTCTTGCAGATACTCTAATTATTTACAACAGAGAGCAGCTTTTGAAAGAGGACATAAATGTTAACAATATGGAAGGGCCTTTATTGAAAATTATTGCTATGGCAGCGTTAAATGAGTTAATAATTGTGGTTGTATGTATCAAAACCACCGAAATGGGGTTTTAAGGGCGTTACTAACTTAACAGCAGAGAAGGTTGTTAAGAAAGACTATATAACTGTTTATAGCACTTAAGAATCTGTCGATGGAGACGATAGTTGTTAACATATATTAAGGGGATTTCGATTCCACTTTCCACGTTTTACAGCTTTTTGGGGAGGCGGGCTTTATGGAAGTCATAACCATTGACTGCACAGAGGTGACTTCTAATGGAGGTTGTAAGTGGATACAGCGCTAAAAGACATTTAATGGAGGTCATAACGGGTCACATTGCAGAACGGCTTTCAACGCAGGATAAAACTGAAATTTTTAACCGCTTGCAGCAATGGAGAAAATTGTAATGGAGGTTATTCAACCGATTTCAACCATGAAGGTCTTTTTAATGGAGGTTATAGTTGCCTACAGCAACGAAAAA
This sequence comes from Macrobrachium rosenbergii, assembly GCF_040412425.1. Classification (NCBI taxonomy): domain Eukaryota; kingdom Metazoa; phylum Arthropoda; class Malacostraca; order Decapoda; family Palaemonidae; genus Macrobrachium; species Macrobrachium rosenbergii. The sequence goes on along the minus strand of NC_089743.1, from coordinate 13,957,249 downwards.
CCTTATTAATATAAGTTCAAAGATTGTACGCTAACGAAGAGGCTTTTAGGAAAAGTACAAAATAATGTACACTCAAATAAAACCATTCATATTTATTATTCAGTTAAACATCTGTTTCTTCAATCGTGTCCTGAATTGAAGGGTTATGCATCAGAAAATAATTTCGTGTTGTTTTAACGAACGGTTTTTTAATATTATGGTTTTTTAACAATACCATAGTTCAGTTTAATTAAAAAAGTACGTTAGAAAGAAATTTCGTATAGCTTATTCATTAGTGATAAAAACTGCAACCAACATGGTATACGACTTACTAGATGGGATGTTCGTGGTTTAAGCTGTAGTGTCAGTCAGTTACAAGTGTGTAACATAGAGACATCTGTATTTATGGATCTACAAAACTGGTCTTGCTCCTGTTGGACAAATGAAGGAAACGAAGGATGAAAATGAACGGTTTGTATGTAATATTCAGTTTTAGTTAGTTTTGTGTTTCGTTCTTGTGTGTTGACGTCAGCTGTGCAAATGTCCAACTGTCTCTCTCCATTTGAAGACTGAAAAAAGCGAAGATTCCGGGTTGTGGTAGTTATAAAGTAAGATATGCCTAGTCCCAAAGGAGGTGAAGACTTATTTGGTGATAATACTATCGCTTGATGCCGAGATATGCTCTTCTTTCCCTTTGTATAATCGTTTTCGATATTTTTAAAAAAATTGCGGTATGCTATAATAAACTCTTTTCTTCTGACTTCAACCTGGCACAAATTAAATAACTATAGTGACTTACGATTTGGGTTGGCTAAGCTGTTATTTTTAATTTTGGTTTTCCTTTATTTTGTCAAAATTGTGCAGATGTCCAGTTAGAACATTTGGGCCAGTTTGGCGCGGACGATATTATACTTAAATGGAATTAAATGAAATAAACTATGTAGACTAGTGTTAATTCTAGCCGTTCAGAGAAGCGCAAAGGCTTTCCCGAGCAGTGTCCCACAGAACCACGATTCCAGTCGCGGGAGAACTGATATCAGCCTGGCCCGATGTTATACGGTAATTTCATATCC
>NC_089743.1:13901197-13951197 GCF_040412425.1 Macrobrachium rosenbergii | reverse complement strand
CTTACATGCACATTTTGATATATATATATATATATATATATATATATATATATATATATATATATATATATATATATATATATATATATAATTGTAATAGCTGCAGTAGTTCTACACACACACACACACACACACACACACACACACACATATATATATATATATATATATATATATATATATATATATATATATATATACTAAAAAATCAGAAATATACACATGAATTGGTTATCAGCTAAAGCCACAGGAAATTTTTTAAAATAAAAACAGAGTGCCAAGTATTTTCGTGTATTTAACACATCTTCGGAGTGTCCTTGTGTCCCGACTATATGCTCATTACATGAAAGTGCCATGTATTTTGTCTTTTCTTTTTAGATTTTCATGAGGTTTCAGCTAATAAATATATATATTATATATATATATATATGTATATATATATATTGGGATAGATATCAAATAACAGAATTATATATAAATAACAGATATATATATATATATATATATATATATATATATATATATATATATATATATATATATATATATATATATGCAGAATTTATATATATATATATATATATATATATATATATATATATATATATATATATATATATATAATTCTGTCAGCCTGTCAATGAGTATGTTAGATTCTCATGCTGGAAGTGGCTAGGCCATGTGTATAGAAGACAGGGAATAGTATGAGATACACCGGGGTGGGTTGCCCTTGGTAGAAGAGATAGAGGTAGACCAAAGGACATGTGGTGGACAATGAGGTGGGAAGCACGAGACGAGTGCTGGGGTGATCTTGAGGAGTTAGCCCAGGACAGAATGTGGTGGCGTGAGTTCATCGAGGCCCTATGCATCCCAGTGAGTGCCAAAGGAAATGATTGCTTGATTATATATATATATATATATATATATATATATATATATATATATATATATATATATATATATAGTATGAGCTATAGGTAAAGTGGTACATCTCTCAACATGTATTTGCTGGGACCCTGTTTTATTCCAGCCTACCACCCACCAGTGTACACAACTATGACATGATTACCGATGACTTATGGGATCAAGAAAAAAAGAGCGTGGGCTGCCAAACTAGTAATGATATCCTTAAGAACCGGACCGCTCCAACCAACTGGTTCCACTCTCTGCAAAGGGGAAAACAGTGCCTGATTATATACAGATATATATATATATATATATATATATATATATATATATATATATATATATATATATATATATATATATTTATATATATATATATATATATATATATATATATATATATATATAAATATATATATATATACTTACTGTATATATATATATATATATATATATATATATCAGTTCTTCAGTTCTTCGTCGGATGGGTTGGTATAGTTCTCGGCTAGCACTCTGGTGGGCCCACGGTCGAGTCTCCGGCCGGCCAGTGAAGAGGAATTTATTCTGGTGATAGAAATTCATTTCTGGGTATAATGTGGTTCGGATTCCACAATAAGCTGAAGGTCCCGTTGCTAGGTAACCAATTGGTTCTTAGCCACGTAAAATAAATCTAATCCTTCGGGCCAGCCCTAGGAGAGCTATTAACCAGCTCAGTGGTCTGGTTAAACTAAAGTATACTTAACTTCTCTCTCTCTCTCTCTCATACATATACATGCATTCCAACAGGCACATTCTTCTGGTTACCACACGAGACCAGCTGACCTTATCACACACCATTTTTGCGGGGATTGTTCGAAGGACATGTCCAAGCTATCCTCATCTCCCTTTGACCATTATCTCATCAACATATGAAACATCCGTAATTTCCTTTATGGCTCCATTCCTGATTCTGTCCTGCCATCTGGCTCCTAATATTTTCGTAAAGCATTGTTCTCGAAAAGACACAATCTTTTAGATATAGGTTCAGTTTCATACCATGCTTCATCTCCACATTAGACTATTCAAATCATTACTTTCGTATGCAGTTTTGGTTTACTTTATTTTCGAATTATATATATATATATATATATATATATATATATATATATATATATATATATATATATATATATGCTCAGATTTATATACTTTCTATATATACACACACATATACATGCATACAGACGCACAAACACTAGCCCACCAACCCTTTTCTCTTCCTGACCTAGACTCCCAGTCGACTAACCAGGCACAGTGGATACTTCAGGAAAGAAGCTAAATCAAGGGCCTAATTGTTTCACCTTTCCGTGGGACTGGACATAGGACACAGGACACTGATGTTTGAGGAGAGGCTGTAACCACTGAACTATTGGAAGCTATATATATATATATATATATATATATATATATATATATATATATATATATATATATATATATATATATATATATATATATATATATATATATATATACATATGTTAAGGATTGTCGAAATAGGCAACAGAGTAATTGCTTATTTTGGGAGTACAGCTTTTGTCAAGAAATGTATAAAATTCTCTTTTTTTGAACGGGACTGAAAAGTTCCGTTCAGGTGCAGATGTTGAATATGACAAAGTTACTATGTTTTTGGAACTCATTCTCTGTAAATATTCTGAATGATACTTAAAGTATGGTTTTGAGAGAAATGGCTGGGCATCTGTGAATTTGCCAATTGCTGTTGAAACTGAATCCCTCATCGTGCCTTGTTGTTTAGATAAATTAGAAGGAGACATACTGTACTATTAGAACAATAATTCGAGATTTAAGTGCGTTAATAAATGTTATTACATTTAAAAAAGAGCCATCTTATATGAAGTGCGGGAGTTGCGTATGTTATTTGTATAGTTTTCATGCGAGACCAAAGTTTAGGTAATTTAAATGAAAATTATATAGTACAAAACAGAGCAATTATCAGAACGTTTCAAGAATCATAAGCAAAGAAGAATAAGAGAGGACATTCGATAGGGAATTATTACAGTATTACAAATAAATGAAAAAAGGAATGATTATGAAGATTATACATCAGATAAAATCGAACAAAAAATAATAGTTGGGAGTTTACTCATTGAGCCACATCCTTGCGTTGTTTCATATTTTTTCATGTTATAAGAAAAGAGATGAAATGGAGCTAAGTCCCGTTGCTCATTTTTCGTTCCCTGGAAACGTCACGAATGGTGAAAATTCTGAAGAAATCCGTGAATATGCAGAATTAGCCGACTATGAAAACTGGCAGGAAATTGGAAGCAGCAGATCGGCAATGAACGTTTGCTTAGAGTCAGCCACGCGTAACTGGCCAGACTCCTGTGGTATTAATCTGTTCAGTGTTTTGAGCGACTCTGCCAGACGTGAAGGGAAACAAAGCAAGAAAAAATATGATTGAAGGTAAAAATCACAGTGATTTTGTTTTAATTGAAACGCTTTCTTCTTTTGTCGTGAGGAAGCCAGAGCTTTGATCTTTGATCGCGATTTCCTGTGTCGGGGGAAAGCTCTGGTTTGGAATTACGAAATTTAAATGAATCCATAGACAATGAAGTTCCAGAAAAAGTTCAGTGATTTCTAATTATGTCAGTAATTTCATGTAAATATTTGAAGTATAGCAGTATTTCCATTTGTGCCTGAAGCACCTCAATTAATTATTGTATATTCTTGATTTTTGGGTGCTTCCTGAAATACTTTGAATTGTTCATGTGCTTGTGAAAAGAATTAAAGTTGGACTGTTGTGGTCCTGTAAAGCGTTATACAAATAGTATCTTGAAATGAAGTCAAATTTAATACTGCGGATAATAATTTAGTTGAAAGATCAAGAACGAATTAAGAAGCCAGCAGTCCTATCGAGGAATGTTGTAATTATAATCTAGATATCTGGCTAATTCGGATCCACAGTGTCAAGGCTTCTTCGTCAGAAAGCGTCATGATACGAAAATATATTATTTTGAAAGAGAAAAAGTTAATTAAACCTTTTGTTTATTGACATAAACAACCTTTTATTTATTTGGCTGCTCATCCAGAATGTACATGGCCCATAGCGTGTTAATAGGTTTTAAGCAGTTCTTATTTTGTTATATGATTTAGATTTTATAATTCTTCTTTTTTTCCTATATATTTCTAACCTTTTACAAAATGAGACACTTCATTTTATGCCCTTTGTAAGTTGTATGTTTCGTATTTTGTAATCTTGCATTTTTACCCGCTGTTATCACTTGTTATGGATTTTATTTATTCATTTTTCCTTAAGGCGGGGAAGAAATCTTCGTCAATTCCTTGTTGCCATGGCTGACTTCAGTAGCGTGCATATCAACAATCTCGGAAAGCCTTTACCCCACTTCACAAACATAAATTTCCTCTTGTTGTTGTAGGAGGAATAAAATCTCGAACATGTCATCCTGGTGTTCGAAGGAGTTCGTCAGAGTGAAGCTCAGAGAGATCCGTTTCGTGATACGCAGTCCACTCTTCTTTATGTCATGGAGCCCATGACCCAGCACAATTTTAGTGCAAGATTTCATCTTGATCAGTAAATCTTCTGCATCGCATACCTTTTGATTTAGGCATGCGGATATGCATTGGCAATTTCGTCTTACACCGCTGCGTTGTAAGTGCGAATTTAGGGCGATTCAGCATCGTATGGTGATCATCATTTATATATCCTTTAATCTTTTTCCCCTGCAGTTTCAATGTAATTTATTCCCATAGTCTTTACCTGTTCAACAGTTCAGGTCTGACCTTTTTACAAGATAACCTGAGGTTAAATTTGTGACATGAAGGATTATACATCAGGATCAGTGTGTTCTCAAATAACTTACGTAAGCATCTCTAGGTCCTGAAATTCTTTGCGAGCTTTCCGGTTTATCAAATAAAATTTTTGCGAGATTCTGCTGAGAAAGAATGACCCTAATTTTCTCAGTGATTATTTATCGTGGCCCGCTTGAGATATTGCTGGCATTTGCCCTGATTCGTAATGCTATTGAGAGACAGAAAGAAGAAAAAAAGAAGATGAATGGTTTTAAAAACTGGTTTGACAGAGGGTTGGGACGTTGCGTTGGAGGAGGGGCATTGGGTGTAGGTATTTAAAGGCGTGAGATTGTGTGCTTATGAACTGATATTAAAGGTTTAAAATCATGGATTGAAAAGATGATTTTTATCATTACCTTATCTCGACATCTGGTTGATCATTATTTCATACGAAATTGCTTTTGTTTCGGGAAATGACTATCATTGTTTATACTTAAGTAAACTTTTATACCGGATTTTAATGGCTTTTGTTCACACTTTTCTTTTGGTAGATTTTTTTTTCGTAATTCTCATAATTTAATTGCTGTGGCGGCCCAGAGTAACAAGCTGTTACAATGATTTCATATTTATTGGTATTTCATTTACTAAGTAATTCCATTAATTTGTTATGCTTATATCTATATATATATATATATATATATATATATATATATATATATATATATATATATATATATATATATATATATATATATATATATAAATATGAATATATTATATAATATACATATATTAATGTCACCACAAATTTTTATCTTTTAGTATTTTATTCACTAATACCTCGGGAATAACTTACACACAAGGAGAATTGTACTTTATAGGTGCTTCGTTTACATTGCGATTCGAACCACCGCCTAATTCAGAAACAACAATGTGCAGTGACTTTTGACCACAATAGGTATTTATATATACAAACATACATCACGTCATCTCTTGCCATCCAAAACAAATTTTTGTTAACCCTTAGAACCAGTACGAAAGGTTTTGACTTGTACTGGTTTTTGACATAAAAGTGCTGTTATATGTTTAGTTATACATTGTATATTGTTTGTTATATATATATATATATATATATATATATATATATATATATATATATATATATATATATATATATATATACACACAGTGCATAAATAAATATGTAACAAGACTTTTATGTCAAAAGCCAGCACCAGTCAAAACCTTTCGTACTGGTTTTAAGGGTTAACAAAAATTTGTTTTGGATGGCAAGAGACGACATGATGTATGTTGGTATATATAAATAACTGTTGTGGTCAAAAGTCACTGTACATCGTTGTATCTAAATCAGGCAGTAGTTCGAATCGCAATGGAAACGAATCACCTACAAAGTACAATTATTCCCTTCGTGTGTAAGTTATTCCCGAGGTATTAGTGAATAAAATACTAAAAGGTATTTGTGGCTTAATATATGTCATTATAAAAATAACTTTGTAGGTGACATATATATATATGTATATATATATATATATATGTATATATATATATATATATATATATATATATATATATATATATATATATATATATATATATATATATATATATATATATATATATATACGCACGCGTGTTTATGGAACAAGATTGGTACTCTATATTGTAAGAGAATGATTAGGGCACATGATGACAAACATCACCGGTTTAGAATAAAAAGAAATATTTCATTATTATTAATATGAAAAACAATAAAGAAATTTATATTTTATCTCTTTAGGTACGTGTACTGAAGTTAAATGAAAATAAAAAAGTTATTTTTTCTCATAAGAAACAAAGAGTAAAACATCAGTATTATTTCAGAGATAATAAAGAAAAGTCCATTTCAACCTCAGAATTATGGAGTTTTATGTTATTCATTCTAATATACTAAATATTTATATCACAAGTAAAAAGTTTCTGGGAGTTTGAAAGAATTTAACATGTTAAAGGAAAAGATAGTGTAGATGAGAAACAAAGAAAATGTTTCAGATTATGGAAAATAAACTTACGGGGATGTTAATAATCGTCTCATTTGCCCTGTGAATATCGCTTGAAGCGAATGGCCCCTCCTTACATCAGGATGCTTCCGAAATACAACACTAAGTGTTGCAGGTTTCATTCAAGCGGTCAGACGAATGGGAGCGCAAAAGAAAGGAAGGAGAGTAAAGAAAAACGTTATCGGGATTTTGTTTCATTTGTTAGGAATCTCAGAAAGTAAGAGGAAGGCGCAGAGAACATCAGTGTTCTTCTGTTCTGTTGTTTAGCTGTTTTATAAATATAACTGAGTATATATGTATATACTGTATATGTTTTTATATATGTATATATATATATATATATATATGTATATATATATATGTTTATTATATGTTTTTATATATATATATATATATATATATATATATATATATATATATATATATATATATATATATATATATATAGACGATAAACGATGTCTTTCTTTTGTTCGTCAAGTGCTAATGCGCTTGTGGCATCTATCATTTTTATACGAATCTCCCTCCTTACATCACGATGCTTCCGAAATGCAACACTTAAAAGAGTTGCAGGTTTCATTCAAGCGGTCAGACTGAATAGGAATTTCATTCCCCTGAGGTGGGATATGAATGGTCGGAATCGTTGTCTTTTTTTTCGTTTATATTAGAAATGTTTTGTCATTTAATGTTACCGTTGATGTTTATTCCCTATTTCCAAGGTTGAACGTAATCCTTGAGTTTACTATTTTTTTTTTCACATGCTTATTAATCAAGCATTTCACCAATCACACTGTGAAATACAATGGCCCGAAATATCACATTCAAGATTAGACAGAAAATTCTGTTATTTTTAATTTATGATTTATGTATATTATGCTATTTATATATTTATGAATGCTTATTTTAAGTCTTTATAATTATGATTATATATACACCATTTCTTCACTGTTATTATTTTTCTTAGTTTTTATGCTTATACCAATTTATAGTGAATTTGTAACCCTTTAGTGCTGTTTTTAACTCACCCTCTTGTGAGTGGTTTTTATACTTCAGTGGGATTTTGGTGTTCTCGTTATGTGTACTTTTTATCTTTATACAAGTATGTGAATTTAATGTGCGCAAGTAGTATATCAGTTCTATGATTGTTATTTTTAGGTATTGGGGATTTAACCTTATAGGGCCTATTTTTTTATAATGAAATGAATCAGTATATGGAACATACCTCAAACATTGTGGCATTCGTACTTTCGCCACAGAGCCAACAAATTTATCTAATGTTGGCAGATTTTCTAAAGAACCCTTGACGCGGAATGGGGTCACTTTTGGAGGAAGGAAAAAAAAAAACTACCATTGGCCCGTTCATCCTCCTGAACCGAGGATACGCAGTAAATAGTCACGGATTTGTGTTGGCTCAATTTTCCACAAGACATACTATACATTCACCTATCGAACTATCTTGCTTCATGGAGGATATAGACTTTCCATTCTATTGCTTATTTACTTCAACGTAGTATTACTTATAATTTCTTGACGCTGCAGTAGTTTGGTATTTTGTGTGTGCTTTCATAGATTCCTGTGAAGCATCTTTCTTGTTCTGTGTCCTCTGAATGGCCAGCTTATTATGACATGTACATTGTTTCATGTTTACAGATATTGTTGGTACACGCTGTACTAGTCACCATCCGAGCCTCCCTCACGGATAATTCAGTTATCAAATTTTACCATATTTTTTCCATGCGGATCAATCAATCATCCCTACTCTTCTCCAGTATCACCATGCATTTATTTTGCTTGGTTCCTTTGGCTGACGCGTGTGCTACGTCTATCACCTGTTTTACATGTACTTTCAAATACACAAGAATTTTTTTTTTTACTCGTTACCCCATTTATGGATATTTACATAACCATTTTACCCTAATAACCATATTTTTTCCTGTTTATCGTTTCGCACCCACGCCTAGCCATGTACACCCAATCGGTTTCCCCCCACATCTGTTTTCTCGCCACTAAATTTATTTTCTTATCGTAGAAATGCCACATTGTTATTTCATTTCCGTCACTGGCTTCGTATTAGTTTTGTAGCTCTTAACACTTACCGGAGATCTGTACATGGCAAATAGAAAATTGTCCATTTAAAGTTTACGTCTACCTTCTTTACAGACTTAGTTTTGCTTACAAGTTGCTCAGATATGTTTCACCGTGAACATCTCATCCGCAAACCCCTTTCCTTGCTAAATTCGCATTATTTTTCCATCACCTGCTCTTTCTCGTTTGTTGTACTGTTAAATCCCATTTTTCTTTACAAGTCTCCCGAGTTCGCTGTTCAACAACGGCTCTAACTCAAATTCCTATGACCTTTTTTATCTCATACATTGGGAGATTTATTCCTTTACTTGATTCCAGAGGAACTTTCTCTTAAATGAAATGTTCATTACATACTCTGATTTTTACCAGATGCACTGTCATGCTGGCAATCACTTTAAATCCCTTTCCTGTCAATTTCTAAATATCTGCGTCTCCCTTTGTGACTTTTTCATCTTTCAATCACATGCAATCTTGCATTTACATCCAGTCCATCATCTGAAACGTCAAGCAGTGCTTCTACCCTTTTGAAATATGCAGTGGTAAGTATTCAAGATAATCACTTTGGTAGCATTCTTCATCTACGGTTTTGTTTTAAGATATATCTTTCAGTGTCCTACATACCAGTTGTCTCCAAAGCGTGTCTGCATTCTTGACATTCTTGGTCATGTTGCTGTTAATATTTCATTAAAAAATATTACTTCATATTTCATGCATTTGGATCCAAGACTTCTGTAGTGACCAGCGTATCCAAAAAGTGTGAAGAATTCGAGAGGTTAAGAGGGCATTGTGGCTGTTACAATTACGTATGTATCTGGTAAAAACTGGCTAGTAGATTATATATATATATATATATATATATATATATATATATATATATATATATATATATATATATATATATATATATATATATGTATATCATATATATGAGGTTTTCATGTGGTTTTCCAAAAAATTAACTGAAAAGATTTGTTACAATAAATGCGTGTCAACTCACGTAACATAAGTTAGTAGGTTCAACATCTGCACTGTTGAATCATGAACATCCGTTTGCAATTATCCGTTTTACTTATTTCAACTTTCACTCTCAGACGCAACCTTTTTATATACGCAAGTGTCTTAGGAGATCAAGGTTCTTATGTCATGATATTTCAGTTAAGGGCACCATTTTTCTTGGCTACTTCTTCAGATACCGTGTTTGTACAAACAGATACATAAATTCATAAGGTACAGGACAAGTTTGTCAGAAATTTAGCGTGTATCTAATTACATCTTGAATTCGTTTGGTCTGTCGTTATATAGGTTCCTGTCCAAAATCGGGACTGATATCACAGTCTCCATTCTGCCGCTATTGTGATAATTCCTCTGCAGCCAGTGTAAACACGGCCATTGTAACACATGCCCTGGCACCATTTAATTGGCACTCCTTCCATTGTATTGCGTTCCCATGAACACCCAGCGAGACAGCGAGACGGCGTTTGGCGCCTTTTAAAACACAGCCCGAGGCATTTTTGTCTTTTCCTTAACAAAACGAATTGAAAGAGTCATCGCCGGGGAGTAATGGAGCGGGGATATAACGACACAGAAAAACGAGGAGCCTCGGCCAAATGGCTGTGTTTGGAGCCTCGGTAAATGGTACTCTTTCACTCTCTTTCGGCGATTTCGAGGAGATAAGCCAGTCCTCTATTACTCAGGGTTATTATAGGGGCGAGGGAGGGGTAGGAAGGGTTGCAGGAAGGGGAGGGATTGAGCCCATTCGCTTTTGTCTTCTTCTCTTTATAAATACGCGATGGATTAAATGAGCAACCGAGACTCGTTATACATGTATTTTTGATGTACTTTGGTAGTTTTTTTTTTCGTGTTAAAGCGGAAAGCATCGTCTTTGTTAGCTTGGTTGTTTTGGATAGAATATCATCTGTAGCCTACGTTTAATTTATATATATATATATATATATATATATATATATATATATATATATATATATATATATTAGTATATGTTTAATATATATATATATATATATATATATATATATATATATATATATATATATATATATATATATACATATATACATATATATATACATGTATATGTATGTATATATATATATACACACACATATATATATATATATATATATATATATATATATATATATATTTATATATATATATATACTTATATATATACCACACACACTCACACACACACAGGTATATATATATATATATATATATATATATATATATATATATATATATATATATATATATATATATATATATATTCGTACACACACATACATACATACATATTGGCTAGTGATGTGACTTCCTGACTGTTTGGAAGGTACAGTACATTCAGCCAGAGTGAGCCCAGCTGGAAATAGGTAACAGGATCAGCTGGGGTCAAGAAAAGAGCCTGGGGCTAGGCAACCTAGTCACTTTAGGCTTGCTATGAAACTTGAATGCTGTACCCACTCGGTGCCATCCCTTCCAAAGGTGAAAAATATGTATGAAGAAGCAAATGCGTGGTTAGTATGGGTATGATCTTTTAACATGATTTTGAATACGTTTTACTATGAAAACACTCTCTGTTGCATTGCTCAAGCAAGGAATTCTCTTTGCGGAGGTTATTTGATTTCATATTTTGTGTTGCGCTTATTGTTACTTTAATTATAATTAGTATTTTTATCACGTGGAAGCAATTAATATCTGCTCAAACTTCATGCAGTTTAATCATTATTTAGCAGTGTTCAAGTTAATGATTTTTCCATTAAATCTTGCCCACGGAAAACTCATCTTCCCCACCTAGTTTAAAGTATCGAGATGTAAATATTCATTGTTCAGTTGCCCACAGGTATCCAAATCATTCTGATATGTGAGTTAAGTTATTATAGTTAAAGATGTTGATCATAAAAAGTGTTTTGAAAACCATTGTATCCGCAAGAAACTGAGATTTTTTAACGATAAAGAAAGAAAGTACTATTTCAGAATAAACTGAGTAGAGAGAAGAATAGGTTCTTGAAAACTAGAAACCCATCATAATGGAAAGACGGTGAGTATAAATTGAAATTCTATAGGTAACATGTATTTGCTTACTCCATTAATTAGAGTATGATATTAGTGCCGTATCCACTCAGCTGTTCAGAGTACTGTGGCAGATACTATTACAAACAAAACCCAATAAAGAGCTGATTTATATCCATTCGGGAACTTCAACTTCTTATATTTCTTTTTGTAGCATTCACACAATAAATTGTCCACTGAGTAATTGTCGAGCGTCTTCCTCGATTAGAGGAAACAGGATTATGCAGTTAAAACAAATCCTCAGTCGAACTGGCAAAGGGTTTTATGAGATTAGCAAGAATGAGTAAAGTGATAAAGTCGTATAAAGGCGGTTTTATGCGGATAATGGTTATGCTGCGGGAAGGGATGACGTCGAGGGGTTTCGGATGTGGTATTTTGGGACTTCGTAATCTCATCATCAGCTCGTCGGTGAGCTGCGAGCACCGATAATATCAGTATCACTTTCCATCCTATGGACCCTCTCTCTTTCTCTCTGTCTCTCTCCCGTCGCCCTTAAGTACCTACTAATCAGCAGCTAATGATCTGGACTTACTTCCTTTATGCGGCCCTTATCAACTCTGGCCTACCTCCCCGTAGCGCAGTGAAGTTGTACTTGACTTGCTTATTTGTCTTTTAAATCCACAGAACTTCATCATTTGCATTAGATTGTTATTTCATTTCGCGTCATATACCATGATCTTCCTTAAGTATGATTTTTCCTCATATACTACGGTATTTATATAAATTCAACGTTCTTGCCTTTTATTTTACCTCTCCTCTTTATAAATCTCTCTCTTCGAAACGTTCTTTACACCGTTTCCTACATTTGTTGTTTCGTTTAATGTTCAGTTACCTTCGTTTGGTCGTTCAGCTAATGCCCTTCTTTCTCCTCACCTGTGCTGTCTTAAGCCTTGAGGGAAGAGCCGACGGTGACCCAAGATAAGGTCTTCTCAGATGAAGTGATTGAGGAAAAGGTTGAGGTGTTGGCTCCGCCAGTCTATGGGTGATGATGATACCCATCTGGTGGTGACAGGTACTCCACACCTGTCATCAGTCCCCAGTAAAAGCCCAAGGCCGTGAGAACCTCTCGTGGGATCTTTTTTTTTCTGTATAATTCCTATTTATGGTCAATTTTAGGTAGGTTTAATGTGTATAAATTGTTGTGGTTACATCTGACTATGGCTGAGAATTGTACGGTGGGCGTGTGTGGGCGTGAGCAGGCCTGTGTGCTATGTTTTCAGCACTTTTGGTGTCGATGCGTTTTCATGACTTCATTACAAAAGCTTACCCGTTGCTTCTAAGTATGACTAAATCATCTTCTATTGAATCGATATACATTATATATATATATATATATATATATATATATATATATATATATATATATATATATATATATATATATATATATATATGTATATATATGTATATATATATATATGTATATGTGTATATATATACATACACACACACACACACACACACACACACACACACACATATATATATATATATATATATATATATATATATATATATATATATATATATATATTTACTTATGATATACTGAACTTCCTCCTTGAATCATAGGCTTCATTTTCCCTGAATAAATCGCTTATTCTTATCAGAGTTTTGTATCCAGAAGAAAAATGTCTGATAACAAAAGCTGAATGTTATAACCATCCTCATTATATCCGACCTCATGAGAGGTAATCGTCATTAAAGAATTAAAATTTCATCTAATCGTAGAGGCACAAAAGGTAACAAGTAATGCCATATCAGAATCAAGTCTAAAATAGCCACTCTCATCTCTCCTGGCATTATTAGTTAATAGAAATTCAAAATGGAGAGATTAGTATGTGACGGGATATTTCAGTATATTTACCTTTGTAGGACCATGTATAAATATAGTTGTACAACTGCACTTCTGTACTGAAAAAAAAACTGAAAGTAGTACACACGCCTGGGGTAAATAGAGTTGTAAATTGCTAAAGTAATTATCATGTTAGGTATTGGCAAAATCATGATTGGAACATTTTTTTTTTTTTGAACAAGTATGTTCCGTTTCTCAAAAGATCCAAAGTATGTTGTCACTCATTCAATGAATTATGTATGTGGTTCTGTAGTTGTGTGTTTGGTCAAAGTTAGACTTGTTATGAAACGGAAGGTTAACACCAACTAGAATCGTCCTTTTAGCAGTAAAAAGAATGATATAACCAGTCGTAAACTTGTCAGTATCTAATTGACTGTTACTTTGATGCTTAACACACACACACACACACACATATATATATATGTTTGCATGTATGTATGTATATAATGTATGAATATGTACATATATATATATATATATATATATATATATATATATATATATATATATATATATATTATATAAATTTCTGAAGGCCTCGGAGGTTCAAAAATAAAAAAAAAGTTTAAGTCTTCCTTCTATCCATGGTGTGATGGGAACGCACCCTTGCTAAGAGAGGACGGACGGTACTCAATTAGTTTGTTTCTTTAAAGTAAAATGATTTAGCGCCGTTGTCACTATCTTAGTGACTGTGTTTCGAGTTACTCCAGGGAACAAGAGAAAAGTTTTCTTAGAATTTCTGAGTAGAAAAGGTATCCAAAATCTTAGGAGATTACAAGAAGAAAGTAAGTTATTATGGGCATTACAGTAAATACGCACACACACAAACACACACGCGCGCACACACACACACACACACACACACACACACACACACATATATATATATATATATATATATATATATATATATATATATATATATGTGTGTGTGTGTGTGTGTGTGTGTAAATATATATGTATGTGTGTGTATAAATGCTTACGTGTTTACGAATGCGCATGAACGTTGGGCCATGTTTGTATAAGTAAAGTAAAATAACCTCCCGATAATATTTTTCATTGTTTATTCATACTGTATTTCATTTGATTACATCGATTATATATAAAAAAATCTTTAAAGGAATTGCTTGAGCGCATTACATAGCAACGCAATTAACTTGTTAAAGTTAAACCGTATCTCATTGGTATCCTTCAAATATTATTCAGTAATAAACAACTGTTACCTCTCTCTCTCTCTCTCTCTCTCTCTCTCTCTATAAATATATATATATATATATATATATATATATATATATATATATATATATATATATATATATATATATATACGATGAGTGATGTAGGACAGTAAGCGAGGGTGTGAATAGGGAGACTGGCATTAGGGGGTGGGGAAGGGGGATAGGGTATATGCAAAGAGGGGTGAGGTCCAGGGATTGCATTTGGCTGGTCCGTGTTATTGCGTGTGTAGATGTCGTTTACGATTTCATATCTGTCGCTCGGCCTGTCCACCCTCCCTGCCTAAATGACGAACATATATTAGTGGGAACATAATGCGCCGTCAGTCTGAGAGAGGGGGTTTTCTGACGGATGAAATTTTTACAACTCTGGAGAGTTGTGTATGTATAGGTTTTATATTTTCCCTTTTGTATTGTTAATGGAAGTCTGTAATAAATGCAAGTGCTGGGATGTTTTCTGCATGCTCAGAAGATAAGGACACAATCATGAGACATACTCAGATATGTTGCATCTACATACGGGTGTATATTTTTATATATAGACAATATTTATTATATGGGAAAAGACTTCAAGAAATATTGTCCAAATTAGGTTTACATTGTATTTAGAATATTTGAAAAAGTGATGTTTATAAATTATGATTGTATGTAAGTTTAGATGATTGCAATATTATCTTCAGTGAAAATGTCTTATTTTGGTGAAAAATGTGTTGGAACAACAATTAACGGAAAATTTTGGACTAAATGGCAGCTTCACTCTTACCATAGTGTATGTCTTCGAATCTCACCGTGGAAGGAAATGGTTTTTTCATTTAATTCCTATTAGGACTGAAGGCTTTTAGTGATGAGCGTATCAAAAAATGTAAGGAAATCGAAGAGGTAAAAGGTTATTGTAGCTATTACAAACACATACATATCACAAAAAGTAATCAGTGGATTCTATATGTATGTGTGCTGAAATTTAAATGGTAGCTTTCAGAATATTGTTTTCAGTTTTCAGACAACACACACACACACACACACACACACACACATATATATATATATATATATATATATATATATATATATATATATATATATATATGTGTGTGTGTGTGTGTGTGTGTGTGTGTGTGTGTGTATGTGTGTGTGTGTGTGTATGTGTGCATATATGTATAACTGGTTAACAAGAAAACCCAGCAAAGTTTCTTACACTGTTTTGCATGGTTTGAAGGAAATCTCCTGGATATGACGTATGAATAGTTTCTTTCTGACGATTTATGAAAATGACCTTCTTCATGGCTTTATGTAGAAAACTTGAGCCCTTTTGAAGTGATATAAATATTTACATATGCATTTCAGACAACAGTTACTTTAAAAGTGTTTTATAACTGAATAATGGCAAACACCCAAAAGTGAAGTGTACCAAACTTAATCAACCCTCTCATATTGTAAGACTTTATGAATGATCGGAAATATATCAGTTACATTGTACTATTGAATGTAATCTGAAAGTCTGATGATTACCGGAAGAAATTCATTTTGATTATTATGATATGTTACGTTGTAGGTGTTTATATTTAATGAGATGATTCGAGTTTCAAAATGTGTATAATTTGTTGCTTTCTATAAAACTTCATTCCAAGAATGTCATTTATGCCTAAAAACATCTTATCAGGAAGACGTATAGCTGAGTTTTAGCAGTAACCATGGTAATGAAAATCTGGATGATTATATTACTGGAATGCCAGTGATAATAATGGGACAAAAGTCTGTTTGTCCAAAGTAAGCTACAAACGCCCTCTAGCCATAAGAAAAACCGCCAGCTCTGTATAAGGTGCAAGCAAGCAAAAATGTTAAAACCGCCAGAGGGAACCAGCTAACCCTTTCCGTTTCACGTATCCAGAAAAATGATCTTGCAGGTTCAGCAAAGTCTCGCCAAGAGATCTTAGAAAGCATTTTGAATCATCCACACCGACTGTTATTGTCTTATCGGGACAATTTCGGCTCCAAGGAGTTCCTAAATAGTTGCCTATGTTACTCGTTATTGGTAAAGTTTCTTCCGCCGGTCGGAATAAGGTTTGGTTTTATAGCTAAGAGATGTACAAGTCAGTGTGGTCTCTCTCTCTCTCTCTCTCTCTCTCTCTCTCTCTCTCCCAAATCCCCGAGAATCATTGAATGTAACAATAAATGAAACTGGATCTTGCATAAACGATGATTGAAAAATTCTGTCAGTCTGTCAAAATGGAAGGGTTATCTCAGAAGTAATCATATTAAACAGTGGCATAGCTCATTTCTGGTAAATCGTGTCATCTAATTAAATTTGGCCTTAGTTAACCCTTTGCGTTACAACCCAGGCTGTTTATCATGGCAACTGGAGCGGTCTTTCAGTAACATCATCTTAGACAGTATTGTCACTCATTAATTCCTTCGTCCACTCAGAGATAATGAGGCTGCACGTCTTTAACTCCCCTGAAGCGACACAGCGAGATGGAATAGGTGTCACACTGGTCGTTAATGTGACGCAGTAAATTTTAAATAGAAATCCCTTTTAGAATGAGACTTTTGTATTGTGGAGAAAAAACATACCCTGATTTTCGCAAATAATTCATATTAATCTAGTAAACAACATTTCAAAACAAACGTCAGTGCTAGTATATCACAACCTTAATACATAAAACACTTCGTATAATGTTCGATTAACAAACTATTTGCAATGCCAACCAGAACACCTCTCTCTATTACTTTTCAACTTGAAATCTCAACAACGCAAACTGCGTCGATATCTAGTAGATTGAATACCCACGAGACCAGTGGAATATAGGTTATAGATGAAGATGTACAGTAGTCTTTATATATATATATATATATATATATATATATATATATATATATATATATATATATATATATATATATATATATATATATATACATACATACATACATATAATAAAATACGTACATACTGTTACAAGTCAATAATGATGAGGTATCTTTTAGAAGGCAGGCCATGTAATGGAGATTTTGTGATAGCTGACCTAGAATTATCTCTTTCAGACGTATGAAATGCTTGTTGTAGAAAAATGTTGTCTTAGCAGATTCTAGTGTACAAAATTATGCAAATGATTAACATTGTTGAAAATAGCAGTCTAGCGCCTACTTGCGTGGGCCTACACACTCCTACAATCAAAATCTCCTTTATCCCGCGATAACTAACCAGCAAGAGAAACCATGCGGTCGAGAGAAACACAACTTCTCTCATACATCTTTTGTACTTATACCTCCATTGTTATTATTGTCACGATCTATGTATTATTACCATTGTATGTAGTGTTATGCCAGCTTTCAAACCATATATGTGATCTTGTCAAATGTTCTGTTCAGTCAAGTATATTTTGTGAACAAACACAGATGCTTGAATTTCATTTTTGTCAGAGGTATATTTCTACTGACCTGTGAACAAACACTATGATGCTTGAATTTAATCTCACATTGTTGACCCCGGAGAGATGCCCAACCAAGCCAGCAGCAAAGATCCCAACATCGTCAGTAAAAACCTTGCAGCCACCTCCATATGTCTACTGCCCTTCATGCCCCACAACCCAGAGGCATGGTTCTTCAGGGTGGAAACAATTTTCTGCACAAAGAAAATCACCTCGGTGACGTGCAGAGCAGATGCCATCCTCAAATTCCTTTTGGATGATGTCTTTGAGTAGATAGCAGGATGGCTTGAAGAATTAGATGCCCCCGTCACCTACGACCTAATGAAAGACCAACTAGAGTCATCCTTCAGCATGCTGTCCACTCAGAGAGCCAAGAAGTTCCTCAACCACGTGGGGGCCCTGATAGGAGATGAGCGACCATCACACATATACAAGCAACTGCAGCGATGGCTAATCATGCTGCCCGCCAAGGGCTGCCAACCCAAGTCATCCTTGGACCTCGTGAGGGAGGTACTCCTCACAAAACTAGTCTCCAGACAGTAGCAGCCACGCCCAAAGCCTCCACCATGCCCATAGAAGAGTTCCTGATCATGGTTGATGAAATAATTATGGCCCACAGAGCAGCGGACCCCTCACAGCAAGCAGCAGCAGTAGCAGCACCATGTTGGACTGAGCAGACAACAGACAAGGAATCAAACAGTGAGCCAGAGGAGCCAGCCACCCTCATATACAAAAGAAGCTTCCCCAAACAAGTCAGCAAAGGGAAGCTTAAGCAGAAAAAACATGAACCTCCAGAGGGCATATGTTTTTCCACTGGAGGTTTGGAAACAAGGCCCAAAAATGTGACAAAGGCTGCCTATTCTAAAAAAAAACATGCAGTAGGGTCGCACATGTGACCCATCCATGCTGGTGCCAACGGTGAACAGACCTGTTGCCTCGTAAGAGAATCTGTGCCTGCTCACCACTGTCTTTCTTCCAGGTGCAAAAGAAAAGGACCCATGTGCTTCTTTCTAAAAGATGAAAAATCTGACACAGAGTTCTTAGGGGACACTAGAGTATGCAGATCATTCATCCCAGCCAGCCGAACGAAAGATTCAACCCGCCCCCTCCCCACAACCACCGCCAACCTCCACGTATCGATGGGAGCACCATTAACAATGTACGGAAGGCAGGGGATGAAAATTGCTTTCAATGAGAAAGAATACGACTGGTCCTTCATCACGGCAGACTTGATGATGGTGTTGTTAGAAGAGGATTTCCTAACAGCGCACAACCTACTGGTTGATGCAGCAGCTAGACAGCTGATCCCAAGAACAGCACCAACATCATCTCCTCAAAAGCCAAGCAGACATACCTCAACCAAAATATCAACAAGTCAACGAGACCAACAAATATGCCCTATCGCAACCGACATCCAACTCCCAGAAATGAGAGAACTTCTACAGGAATATGAAGATGTATTCAAGGAAGTCTTGAAGCAGGACTTAACAAAACCATCAAAACATCGCATCCAGCACCACATGGAGATTGAAGGTCCCCTGATCCATTCACGATTCAGACAGCTGGCTCCAGAGAACCTCACCTATGCTAAGAAGAAGGTATTCAAAGAAATGGAAGAAGTAGGAATATCCAAAAAGCCTCCAGCCCATGGGCATCACCCCTACACATGGTACCAAAGACAGACAGAACATGGCACCCCTGTGGAGACTACTGATGGCTAAATGTCAAAACAAAACCAGACCGATACCCACTACCAAATACTAAATACTAAATACGGCGATGGGCACTATACTTGAGCAGGGCACTGATGATTGTCGTTGCCCACTGGCCTTCGTCAGCAAAAGGCTAACGGCAGCGGAAGAGAAGTATTCAGCATTTGACAGGGAGCTCCTCGCAGTCTACAAAGCAGTCTGCCACTTCTGCCACATGCTCGAGGGATGACAGTTCATGGTGCAGACAGACCATCAACCAATGGTGCACACCTTCACGAAGTCAGCAGACACACCGTCAGCACGACAACAGTGGCACCTATCAGCAATAGCTGAGCACTTCACCATCAAGTATCTGAAGGGTTTAGTGAACACCATGGCAGACGCACCATTGAGAAACTGCATCAACACCATCCAGCTCAGGGTACCCTATCCCGAGATAGCAGAAGCACAGAAGGACGCCACGGGCCTGCAGCGACTGTGGTGGATCAACCCCACCCTCATATGGAGTTACCTGTCAATCAACAGTGGAATAATGACCATCACGTGCGAAATGAGTACTGGATGCCTTGCCCATACTTGCCAGAAGGCCTAAAAAGGAGAGCCTTCACTCTCGCCCACAGCCTATCCCACCCATCAGGCCGATCAACTTCCCAAACCGTAGCTGAATGATGTGTCTAGTGGGGAATGAGGAAAGATGAAAAACATGGAGGAGAGAATGCAAAAGTCACAAGACATGTTGAAAGTGGGATAGAAAAGTTCAAAACAACAAGCTGCCAGCTCGCCCATGTACAATCGACTTAGTGGGACTGCTACCCCCTCAGAGGGGTACAGATACCTGTTTACCATCATAGACAGGAACTCCAGGTGGCCAGAAGCATTACCAATACGACAGCAGATGGCAGAGCTGTGTAAAAGCCTTTGTAGATTGGGTCAGTAGGCACAAAGTCCCCCAGATCATCACTAGTGACAGAGGACCCAACTTCAGTGGTCCAGGTTGCACTGTGGAACACTCCTGCCAGATACCAGGGCGGACAGTCTGGTGGGCCTGAGAATGACGTAACATGCAGAAGTCCTGTACAGCCGAGCCTGCCAGCAACCTTCCAAGAACAAACAAATGCAAGTGGCATCATTGAGAGGTTGCACTGATCGCTAAAAACATTACTCACTGCTAGATGCCAGGGCGGGAGCTGGGGGAAGGAACCACCTTGGGTCCTACTGGGCCTGAAAATGACGCCGCACTCAGCGTTCAATGCATCTCCAGCAGAAGTCCTGTACAGCCAAGTGCTGATGTTGCCAGCAGACATCTTCCAAGAACAAACAAATGCGATATCGCCTGTTGTTTATGAATCAATTTAAATTGAACGGTAAATTTTAAGCATTTGTGGAAATAATTTGTTGGCCAAACCTATTTTAACTGAGATATCGTGGAAAAAGTGAATGTAGGATAGTGCAAAAGTTGGTTTTTCGTGCAGATAAAGTTTATATTCTGTGTTATCGTTCACAACTAAGATGTTTAAAAATGAATTTTGTTGCCCACTTCCCGTTCTATCTGAATTTGATTCTTAAGACTAAGTTGTTTAATACTGAGAAAAATTGCTTAAAATCGTCACATCTACAATTTCAGAAGGTTAAAATGTCGTCTTCATATCTCATTCAATTCATGTCCTTGGATTTTATGGGTTATCTATTATCAGTTTCAGAGTACTCCATTTATAAATTAGCAAGAAGTGAACTTTGAGGGCTGCCATTACCATAGCCAAAGTTCTGTTTGCAGAAAGTTTCTCCGAATCAAAATACTTTGTCAGACAAACTCAGTTCTCCTAATTTTATTATTTCATTTAGGCCTCGTGGGAAATAATCTGAAGAAAGGTGCTAGATTCTTTGACAAAACCGGAAACATCTTTCTTGGGTACTTGGGTGAGCAGTAAATTGACTTTAGAAACTTTCAGTTCTAGATGTTGATTATCTGTTCCCCAAGTTCCTATAAAAAATGCCTTAAAGATTTTGTAACAGAAGCGATAGACGTTTTAATCGAACCATTTCCCACTAGCTCTTGATAAAATAAAATCCTTAGAACTGTGTGTCTAACAATATGTTTTAAACTTTCTACAAACAAAAAATTTGGCAGTAATACGGGTAGTCCTCCAAGTTCAGTTCTTGGTAATTTATTTATTAGGTTGAAACTGGTAATAAAACCAGTAAACCCAAGGATATGATTTGGATGAGGTATTTAGACGTTTTTTTAACTTCTTGGCGTCGTACCTGGGGGTTTTAAATGAACCTTTATCCGAATTAAACAACGTATTACAAGGCATGAAATTCAAAATAGAATGGGAAACGGAGAACAAAAATAATTTCTTAATGTGTGGATGCCTGCTTCTGCTAGAGGTTTCTCTTTTAGATAGAGTGGTTCGTAGAGGCAGGTTTCTATTTACTAACATTAGCGGTTATGACTTGGACCATCGACGGATGGTCACTTGCTTGTCACTTTTTCATAAGTTGTATTTTAACAGAGAGCTTTCATATTCACAATCAATCCCTGATCCCCTTTTCCTGCCGAGATCAACCAGATTTGTTGAAAATCAACCCTAATATGCAGTGAATGTGGCTCGCTGTCGAACTTCTCAGTTCCAGGGGTTCAAAATGAGCAACGAAGAAATGTGCTCATCTGGTAACTGAATTGATTGCATTGAATAGTATGCATCAAACCTTGATAATCTCAGTTATATAGAGTTACCTATTTCAAGGCTGAAAAATTATACGTTCTTTATTCCTCACACCACTGGACTGCGGAACAGACTCCCAGAGAATGTCGTGCAACTAGAACAGGAAGTTCAAGCGAACATGCAATGCATTAGACCCTAATACAATTCAACTTGTATTTTATTGTTTTACGTTTAATTTGTTTATCAATTTGTTAATTTATCTGTTTTTATGATAACTGATTTCCTCGTTCTGTGTTTCTCCTTACCACTCTGTTACTTCTTTGGGATGAACACTATATTCTTTGGAAGCTAGAATTTTAAGTCAGTGGTCCCTGTGAGGCTGTTCTATATGAATAAGGTTCATCTTCTAAATAATAATAATAATAAATAATAATAATAATAATAATAATAAAATAATAATAATACAACATACGACTCCCTAGCATTTGCTCACCAGAATTTTTAGACTAAGGACTCGAATTTCTTAAACATTTATATATCATCTTTAGAATACCCAGGCCAAATTATTGAGAACCTCCTACAAACCCAACAAATTTTCCATCATACCTATGAGTTAAGCCTCTAGAAACATTTAGTCATTATATCAAATTATGCATCTAGACATCGTTAAAAAGTTAAGCCAAATCCTAAGACGCACCGATGCTTTTGTTTTATGCTATTCCAGTCTCATTCATAAATCAAATCCCTAGAAATTTGTGTATATGCAATCTCCAGTCTCAGCTGTGACAAATCTGATATAGGATTTCTAGGTAATCTCTTTCTCAGAATTTTTGGCATAAACATTCAGTCAGAAATGGATGTCAAAATTTTGCTAATTTTAATCGAGTAAATAATCTGAATCATCGTGCCGACTGGAACATGTCAAATATTGATTTTAAAATCAGCTGTTGGTTCAAAGGCCAAAAGATAAAATCCGTCTTAATCAAATGAACAAACACTGAATATCTCCCAAGGGTCTCGGAAATCCGAAGCCTTCGACAACATTTTTCTAAAACAAGATTTAGAGAAGATTGAAAGAGATAATCCTGGGTTAGCCGTCACCTGATATCGACTTAAGTTCTGCCGTAATGGAAATTCTTCATCTTTATTGGCCTGTATATATATACTGTATATATATATATATATATATATATATATATATATATATATATATATATATATATATATATATATATGTATGTGTGTATGTGTGTGTGAATGTGTATGTATGTATGTATGTATGTATGTATGTGTGTATGTATGTATGTTTCGCTTTGTAGTCTTCCTCTTATTACGTGTCTTTATGGGAAAAGAGCTGTTTTCGATATATAATGCTAGTGTACTTCATTTGTATATTTTGTGGGCAACTTTACACATGTACACGCACACACACACACACACACACACACACATATATATATATATATATATATATATATATATATATATATACACATACACACACACACACACACACACACACACAGAATCAAAGAGAGCACACCCATTTAAATATGAGACCTTTGACCTTCGTATCCAGCTCAACCCTAGACGCAGTTTTAGGTGTTCTGCGTCAACCAACACTAAATTGCAACCTTGCCTAGGTTGTTTTTGCCACGTGAATTCCACTAATATCATATAATGTACGGGATTATCCTCGCGGTATCTCAGACAGCATAGGTCAATCGGTAAACATTCGATCAGATATGGATAAGTTCCTGGATAACCTTTTTGATGAGCCAGCGGTCATTTTAGCGACCCCATTTATGGTGCAATTCTATCTGTAGTCAACACCCGGTATTCAATAGTTAGATCCGTGATGTAACATCAGAGTTTTCGGTGACTACGTCAAGTAATGGTTCATGCCCCACACAGAAAAGCGCTTCGGTGACGTATCCCCCACAAGCCAACGTGACTGATCTCTGTCTGTCTCTCTCGGACTCAAATTTTGGTGAAGGTTGATGGATCTTGTTATGTTCTGTTAAACGTTTGTTGATCTCCGGAGAGATGTCGAGGAGGAAAAAGAAAAAATAACATACTTGCGTGATTCTGTGGTCCGCCAAAATAATGTACAGTATATACCGCCATATAATTAAAATGGGAGGGGCATCCACATGTTACTTTCACACGTACTGGGATCGACACATTCATTAGATACTGTTTGTGTGTGTGTGTGTGTGTGTGTGTGTACAAGTGAGCTTTTCCTATACAAGTCAATGTAAAGTATTTCATTAGTGTCCTTAATAGTCAGTGAAAACAGTTGTAGAGCCAGGAAATCAAATAGTGGGATCTTACACATCAAGTGCATGGAAGCATGACGTCAAGTGCTTGTAATGGGGGTTTTTGGAAGGGCGGGCTGGGCATGATGATCACCAGGGCATTGTAATGCTACAGCGAGCTATAAAGTGACGTGAGCAAACCAAGTGACTTCCTCGAAGCCTTTACCGTGGTTTTAGAACAAACAGACAATGAAAGCGAAGAGAGAGAGAGAGAGAAAATTCTCTTTAGAACCGATGTGTTTGTTGGTTTCAAGGACAGAGTGAGACAATTCCTGAGAAATGTTTTACTTTTGATTTATAAAAAAAAAAATAGATAGAGGCTTCCTCCAAGAAACTGTTATATGGTTTTGAAGAGAAAGTGACAGCGCACGAGAAAGACTAATGATAACCAAAGATTTTATTAAAATTCTTAACCAGAGAAACAATAATACTTCTAGGTAGAAATGGTTTTTCTGACCAAAGAGACAGCGATACTTGTTTTTCTACCTAGAAAAATTCTTTTAGTTCACATGAGAGAGAATCCCGGGAGGAAATTATTTTGAGAGAGTATCCTGTGAGTGTGGTTTCGAAACCTTCCTGTTTTTGATGGTATAGTTTGCGGAGCAGTCTATCTCTCTCTCTCTCTCTCTCTCTCTCTCTCTCTCTCTCTCTCTCTCTCTCTGCGGCCCACATCGGTTGACTAACAATTAGGTAAGTAAATCATAGTTTAAGTCAATAGGGAATTAACCCATTTGTCCCTCCTTGTCCGGGTCGAGAGTAGAAAAGTGGTCATTCACTTGTGAGCTAGTCTCGCTACTCTAACCTACGAGGGTAGATGGGAAGAGACTCCAGGAAGAAAATGGTTTTATTTTAAGCGAACTGAAGGAGGTTCCTAGAACGAACTGTTGTCGTTTTTAAATTTTTTTATTGTGAGTATCGTGAATTTTTACAGAAAACGTTTTCATGACAATAATTTTTGCATTGTTCAAACTACTGTTAAGGAATAAAAAATTTCTATAAATGGAATCTTTCATGTAAATCACAATGATTTACGTACAATCCCATCTTTGCTTAGGCGCGGAAACAGGCTGGTGTCATCTTTTTTTTTTTTTTTTAAAATACCCTGTTCATTCTGAGAAGCTTGTCGACTTAATACGAGATGTGTATGAATTCAAGTGGTTTTAAGGATAAACCTCTCGATATATACAATATATATATATATATATATACACACATATATATATATATATATATGTGTGTGTATATATATATTTATTTTGTGTGCACGAGAGCGCTTATGCATATTTGCAAACACTTTTTTTTTACGCATCTTCAAGGTCAAGCTTCAAGGTTTCACTTTCTTGACTGATTTGCATCATTGCTATTCATTTGTTACTCTTTCCTCATATGAATGAATAAGAAGTAGTACATTTAGTCGGTGATTGTCATTAATATGCATAATACCCGTTTTCCCTTTCTTCCGTGTGCGGTTGATTAAGAATTTTATTTCAACTGGTATTATTTTGCTTATTAATGCAGTAGTTTGAATAGTGTGGCCATACCATTTAAATTCTTCAGCATGTAATTTCTTCTTTTTTGGTATTCTTTCCCCTGTTATTAGGAAATAATCAAACAGGCCCACTATTTGATTATTTGCAAACTGTGCCTTTCGCTTTTAAATGTCTGGGATACTTTAGATCTTGCGGGTTCTCGGGTTCATCTGCCTCTTCGATGCGAGGTAGGCAAACTTGAACTGTGCGACAGGGATTGATGTTATTCCAGTTGTGCTCAGTTTTTTGATGCTACAGTTTTGGAATTATAAAACGAATGCGCAATTTTCCAAACATCTGGTGAAGGGATTAATTTCAAGATAATGGTTATTATATTTCCAGTCAATAGGAGATGAATAAGAAAAAATCTGGTAAAACTGGTTATAAGTTTTATTTTCTTAACAATAACGTACTTAATGACTTTTTTGCACCCTCTGCCAGCATTTGGCTGCCATCTTGAAAAAGTTCAGTGGTCTGAAAAACAGTTTTTGACTTTTTTCTTAGAACACATTTTAGTGCAAAAATAACTATTGAAATATAAAATATTGATGTAAAATTCTCTATAATAACTTTTTTAATTCATTTTTCCGATATGTTGCGCAGTTTTCAAACAGTTAAAAATGGTCAGTATGTTTCTCGATACTAATGTTTTTATTACACTTTGGAAAATCGTTCACAAAGAGTAAAGTTTATTCTGGCTCTGCAGATGGTTCTTTAAACAAGGCAACATGATCTTGTAGTTCTTCATGTTTTTTCAACACACCATAAACCTGTTTATTGTTTTTTTGTTTTAAAAAGGCAGAAATAATCAGCCCCACTAAATGCAGGCAAAAAAGAATGTTGTCTGTTTGATCCAAATGTTTGCTTATTAAAGCGATACAGTTTGCTTTCAGTATTTCTTCTACCTGGTTTTAAAAAGTATATAACGAAAACCCAAAGCTGTAAGGATAATTAAGAGGTCCACATCTTCTCCCACTCATTGTTACTGATTCAGCTTTGGTACATTCTTCAATAGCAGTAGTAACAATCAGCAAAACATCTTCAGGTGCCTGTTTTACAATAAAACCTCATTGGTCAATTTAGTTTGAGCATTGCGAGGCTCACTATTTCTCTGATTAAAGAAATTTACTTGACTTGATGTTGCTGGCATTGTTTCGTCAAATATGGTTAGTCTGGTAGAATTAATCGTGACTAAGCACGCTCAGCACATTTCGTTACCTAGCAACGGGACCTACAGCTTATTGTGGAATCCGAACAACATTATAGTGAGAAATGAATTTCTATCACCAGAAATAAATTCCTCTAATTCTTCATTGGCCGGCGGAGAATCGAACGAGAGTCTAGAGAGTGCTAGCCGAGTGCGATATCGACCCATCCAATGAGGAACTACGATATCATTCAGAATGTGTGTATGTTCTTGTAGAATAAGTTGAAAAACCATGAACTTGCATAACAAGCTTCCACAACATAACATGTTAATATACGATAAAAATAAAAAAAAATAAATAAAAGCGGAGAAGAAAGGCACATATATATTTTTTTCCATCCCACCATTCAGTTTTTTCCTTTTAGAGAGAGTGGAGCCTAGAAGGGTAGAACTTCTGGTTGTCTGCAAATTTCTGAGAGATGAAATTGCTAGACCTAACTCTAACTGCATTTCTTAACCCTCGATGACACTGGCACCAATCCACAGAAGGTTCGACCGGTCAGCTAAAAACATAAAAAAATCCAAAATAAAGGAAGCCTGAGCACTGAAGCAATGCCACAACTTATTTCTTTCAAAGACTTGTTTTTTTTTATAAACTTATACTTTCATCATTTATTTCTTTGGCGAGTAGCTAAATATATACAATCATAGAGATATATATGCATTCACTTATCCCTGTGTGTAGAAGGTTTAGCGTACTGGAATCTGTATTCGTAAAGTAGTGAGTGAAATGTTGCTATAGCAACATGAATATAAATAGCTTGCTTACGCTTAGATCACATATGGCAATTACATAAAAAAAAAAAAGTTTTTATCCCGATATAGTCTGCTGTGTGTGTGTTAAGGTAAAAAACAGTAATTGGATATACAATGCCATTATAACCAAAAGATTGGGAATTGTAGAAAAGTAGATAACTCTTATCACAAAGCCCTCTGCGGAGTCATTAGGGAAAATGGGGCTTCCTGTTTTTGCATTTATCTTTTTCAGAGATTAGATGTCCTGATTGGTTATCCTTGCGATCAGATGCTCTCTCTCTCTCTCTCTCTCTCTCTCTCTCTCTCTCTCTCTCTCTCTCTCTCTCTCTCTCTCTCTCTCTCTCTCTCTTATTGAAAATAAAAACGATTCCTAATTGTAAAAACATTTTCCCATAGGAGTGCCTCTTTCTTTTGTGTTACACGACTGCTGGGGGTGGCATGTGAGGTGGAGAATATGAAAAAGAGAAGAAAAGAGAAGATTAGACATGAGTGCTCATTGCTCTTGTGTAAAAGGTATACAATCATATCGGGAGAGCCTCGGCGAGGTAATCGTTACCCAACTGTGGTAAAACTATTCATTAGATATTCATGAGATTCTCTCTCTCTCTCTCTCTCTCTCTCTCTCTCTCTCTCTCTCTCTCTCTCTCTCTCTCTCTCTCTCCATCTAGCCTGAATTTTTAGTGCTAATCTTTGGGTGTCTCTCGGGGTTTGATAATCAGCTTACGGAAAAATACTTTATAATTTTTTTTTAATTGTCGAATGTTTTCGAAAATACTTGAGACGTTTTGCGTGCTCTTTTTTTATGACCTTGACCCTATTATATTAAGCATTAATTTGCTTTACTCTTAGGGTTATATTTAGGTTTGATTTTCTACAGAATACTGATAGCCTTAACTTTTTTCATAGTTGGTAACTAATGATTTTGTAAAATCGATAACTTCTTTTGTAGAAAATACTGTATTAATCTGACTGATAGATTATCCTTAGAGGAAAACAGTATTCTTCATCGTTATTATTCTTTTTTATTTTTTTCAAAGTCATCACATACATCATTACATTTCTTTCGAAATAGATATTGAAGGAGTATAATTTAAATCGCCTTTTCGCGCAATTTGCTTGCTTTTCTGTAGAGCTATAATCATCATCATCTTTATCATCATCATCATCATCATCATCTTCTTCTTCCCAGAATTCAAGAATATCTCCCCCTTTCATCTCGCCATCAAGTAATTTAAGGACAGAGGAAGGAAAAGAAAACAAAGACCTTGCCTCCCCCCCTTCCCCGCAAACCCTCCCCCCCCTTTCCTGACTGATGTGAGGACGGGAGAAATGGTACAGCCCCAAAACAATGGAGCTTCCGCACCTGCTTATTATATAGGTCACTGGTGCCCTCGTCTCCTCTGTAGAATTCTTTCTGAGAAGCGTGTTTTGTGTTGAATAGCTTATGGATTGACCCCCTAGCTTTTTTTTTTTTTATCGGATTTCTTTGAAGTTCCAGATGATGTTTAACCCACAGCAGAATGAGAGAGAGAGAGAGAGAGAGAGAGAGAGAGAGAGAGAGAGAGAGAGAGAGAGAGAGAGAGAGAGAGAGAAATTGTATTACCCATTTTGTTTGTATATTCTGTTTTCATCTTACATTCCAAAGAACATATTATTTACAATATTTACAAAAGGACAATTCTCAACTTCAGTACTCATATAGTTAGATTACCATAAAATTCAGTTTACACACACACATACTGTATATACAGTATATAAAAACAGATAGATAGGAAACTAGATTATATTTAGTGCTATGGCGAATATAGTTTACCTGTTGATGCGAGAATAAATACCATTGAAGAAAATCTATGGAAGTTAGTGAGAATATATATATGTATATATATGTATATATATACATATATATACATATATATATATATATATATATATATATATATATATATATATATATATATATATATATATATATATATATGCTGTGTGTGTGTGTGCGTATCGTTACAGCAGTGGCCAAACTTCTCGATTCCCTTATACGTTTTATACTATTTTGAATAAGCCCAGAATCGGGATGAAAATAAATTAATAATATTTTTATTTCCATGGTGGGATTCGAACCCACACAGACACACACATTGTTAAGAGCAAGCTACTACTTTGCCTTCTGTGCTACGAAGATGGGCGTGGAATGATTTCGGCTCATACATATTCATATTTATTGAAATCCGTTCTATTTTAATAGCTCTGTGGCAGACCCTCATAGCCAATGGCACTTGGTATTTTAGCGGTAATATCTTTTTGAAGTTGAATTATGTGTTTCGAGTCTAGTGATCACATTCACTAATTTTTGTTGTAATAGGCACTGTGAGTAATTAAATAATTAATCACAGCTACTGTAAGTACCAATATACAAACACTGGTTTGTACTCGTGCCCAAAGGCCCCTTTAATCTTGGAGCATAAAAACTAAGGACTCACTTCATTAATGTTACATTGTTATGTTTTTCTGTTTACAGAAACTACATATATACACTGCCTCATGGTTTAAGGCTTTTTGTGTCTTTGCTTCACTCCTTTGGGTATCAGAGTTATGTCTTAGACTCAAGGGTTTATTTCCACAAATTTACTGACTTCCAATGGTTTGGAAGTCAGTAAAGCTTTGCGTTCAGTGTCATCAAAGTTTTCAAAAGAGAGGTAAGACCGACATGACTCAAGACTGCATTTGTGGGCACTATTTTTTCATCGTGTCAGTATGACAAGTAAAACATTCAGCTACAGGATAGGCCTATTAGTAACCTAAGGCATACTAATGCAGCGTTCAACCGATGGTATGTCTTCATTGCAGTTTTACTTTTTTATATTTCTTTTTCCTTAAAAATTCGACCTTGACCTATCTCGTTTTAAGACGTTCGCACACATTGTTTACAGGAAAATTTTAATTCAGAAAGGCATAATTTGAAAGAATCATGTACTTGTTCTTCCATTTTTATGTTAGTAATTTGGTGCGTGTACATACACAGACAATTTCATGGAGATACATATGTATTTATATATATACTGTAACTCATATAGATATATATATATATATATATATATATATATACACACACATATATATATATGTGTGTGTGTGTGTGTGTAAAATTTGTGTCTGTTGGCGCACAACTGTAATTAATGCAATAAGATAATATTGGGATGATGTCATAGAGAGAAAAGTCAGTTGAAAAAGAGGATAGAAAAAGAAAGGCTTTCTAATGAGTATACAAAATTGGAGGATGGGGTCACTGGATCTTGCTGGCGCGCTGAAATGATGAATTAAAAAAAAGGTGTATTGAAGGACAAAGGAAGGAAGCATCCAGAGAGCTTGAGCAAATGAAAGAAGTATATTGTTCAAAGTGTTGTTCCAAGGCTGAAGAGGATGTCGTGTCAAGATATGTAAGAGGTAGAAAATGTTGTCAAGGCCATTGTAAGAAGGTGGAGATAAAAGGTATTGAAGATTGATTGGAGAATTTGAGCAGGTGCTTTGGGGAGGAAAAGATGTTATTTTGGAAGGACGGGGATGCAAAACGAACGGTTTAATTGGGAAACTGATCTTAGAAAAGATGTTGTTTGAGAGATTCTGTCCGAACAGAATACAGTGTTTCTGTTGCTAAAGGCAGTATTTTGCAAGTGTTGTTGAATGTAAATGATAGAAAGTTGGTAGATTTTAACTGTACGAGATGATAAGGGATAAATATGAATTTGAGGATGCTACCAGAAGTGACCTTTGTTTTTGAAATATCAGGGAGTTGGTTAAAAAAAACTGAACAATGGAATTGGGTCTGTAGTTGATGGGATGATTTTAGAAGTGAGGTTCAGCAACGTACGCTGGTTAAGTATACCTTAGTTTAACCAGACCACTGAGCTGATTGACAGCTCTCCTAGGGCTGGCCCTAAGGATTAGACTTATTTTACGTGGCTAAGAACCAATTGGTTACCTAGCAACGGGACCTACAGCTTATTGTGGAATCCGAACCACATTATACCGAGAAATGAATTTCTATCACCAGAAATAAATTCCTCTAATTCTTTATTGGCCGGCCGGAGTCTCGAACTCGGGCCTAGCAGAGTGCTAGCCAAGAACTCTACCGACTCGTCCAGCTAGGAACTACGTACACTGGTAATGCAACGAATGGGTGATGCAGGTGTACAAACTAAGTCTAGGTACTGGATACTACTGCAGGGATGTATAAATCTTGCCGTTGCCAGTACCGATGTATATGCTGGCTTGACCCTTCTGTTTACTTCTTATTACTGTAGATCTACTTTTGTAGCCAAATTGTTGCCTCTTAACATATTCTGGACTTCAAATTCTGCTGCAGAAACTTAAAGCTCATGCATACCAGGAGGTTTGAAAATGTATTTTGGCAGAAAATGCTTGCTGCATATGTGATACATCGTTTGGGTCTTTATCCCCTCTGCAGTTTCTAACCCAAATAAGGTAGCAGTGTTGATCTTTGTTCTTGTTAGGAAATTTTAAACACAAAATTGACAAAAATCAGTCCAGAATCTCACATGTCACATATTATTAACAACAGACATTCTTAAGACATATTTGAATCTATGAGGCTACTCACTAATCCTACAAGAGAAACTTTATTTAATTACAATACATTACACGTGTAATTACAATCTGTATTAATTCATTTTCATACAGCTGTGTATGTACTGTACAGGACTAGATCAAAGCATTAGAACCATGACATAGAGACTAATTGTACAGCTTCAAGTGCAATTATTACCAGGAGGTACATATATAAAGCTATGTAACTTGTCACAATCATACTGACCTGTAATTCAACAGACTTATTACATTGTACAGTCTAAGTTAGGCTAGCCTGTAAGAATAATTTACTTTCAAAGCTAGCCAAGACTTGAGCTGTATTTCATAGTCTGTGGAGAGGGACAGATAGAATAATCAGCATTCCTGAAGGTTACGCCAAGTTAAGCTACTTTTGCTAAGCTAAGTTAGACTGTGGCAGGGTACCCTTGGTTATTTGATGATCAACCCTGGTAGACTAACTAGTTGGTAAATTTTACATGTAGACTAGCTTTTTGGTAAAGTTTACTTTTAAAGCTCTAATGTAATTTGAATTTGAAGTATCCTTTAGGGTAAAAATGATAATGATAAAATTGAAGAATACTACCTTTAAGGGTCCTGGTAGTTTAAATTCAGCTGAGTCCTCTGCATACCAGGAGGTTTGATAACCTATTGATAACATGGTAAATAACATGATACTATGTACATTGTAGTACTAGTAGTAGGGAAAATTGTCAGACTTAACCATGGTTATATGGACTGACAGCAACCCTGCATGCTAATTTATTAGGTTGTACGAATTTAATGTCAAATTGGCTTTAATAAAAAGCTTATTACAACATTCATTATTTTATTAGCTCAAAAAGCAGGCGTGTAGTTGACTGCAAGTTGACTGATCTAACACATGTTTACTTGAGGTTGTTTCAACACAGTTATAAGGTTTTCATGAATGAAAATATGTCAGTTAATTGTGAAATGTGACCCCTTGTTCTTATAAGATCCTGTTTCTGTCTGTAATACAGTGATGGCCCAACACTGGGTGCCAGAGGTGGCTCTGTTGCTGCTGGTCTGTGCAGTTGCTGCTATTGCTGCAGCTGCCATATCTCTGAGAATCAACACATAGCAATGGCGTCTTACTTGCACCTGACAGTCACATGACTCCTTTCTCTCTCTATATATCTGTGGTTACATTCCCCTATTAGAAACGAATAAACATCACTGAACAAAGACAATAACTCAGAGACCTTATACTTCTGCGACTCGTGCTCGGGTGTATCTGTGTATTTGTGTACTTGTTGGGGGGAAAGGTCTGTCTCCCTTTCACAGTAGACGGACCTTTTATCAATTACGTGAAATTCACTGCACAGCAAATCGAAGGAGATTCATTCTAGATATGATGATGGTAATAACTCAAGGTACTTAAGAATTTGTATTTTATTGGCAGTGTTTTATGAATGTGCATTTGGCTTAAGATGAACACTGAAAAAAAATGTGGTAATTTCGTCGTGAGTAATTTTTTAATGAAGGGGTAGATATGTCACAGAAGCATTTGGTGTACTGATACACATGAGCTGATGGTGATGAATTAGTTCTTGATCTCCAAAGTCATGCCCGTAACTACCAATTTTTTTTCATGGCTTAAGTACTTAGCTATGATGATGGTAGGGCATGATTAAGATACGTTTGGCTTTAGATGAACACTGAAAAAAATGTGATAATTTCAATGCAAGTAGTTTTTTAATGAGGGGTTAAGCCTGTCAGAAATATTTGGTGTGTTACTACTTCTTTCCGTGGCGAGAATTGTAAGGTCTCACTGGTTTGGTGGTAGAAGTTGTATTTTCAATTACATTGCTTTATGACGGAATGAAAGTAATTCTAATACAGTCAAACATGTCTGTTTAATTTTTTGAATGTACTAAACTGATTATAGGGTTTGCATTGGGAGGAGTTTAATGAAATCATACATCTGACAGCACCTGGAAAAAAAGGTGGAGTTTCAGGTGAAAAATTATAGTTAACCTAGAGAGCACTGAGGGGGAAAGGTGGTGTAAAAACGAAAATATCGTTTGTTTTGTCTGTGTTTGTACGTCTGTCACAGGGCAGGGGTTTAATTTTGAGTTATAAAGCTTTCTGGAGTGACATAGAGGCCGTGTGCAAAATTTTGTCTGGGTCTGTTAAGCAGTTCGGATTTCCATAGAATCCAAACTAATATACAAACATTCACTTTTATATATATACTAGCTGACCAACCTAGTGCTGCTTAGAAAACTATCTCTCTCTCCCTTTTTCTCCTCCCTAACAACCCCTCTTCTCTTTCGTCTTCTCCTCTCACTCTCTTTCTCACTCTCTCCCAACACACCCATTCACTATTATAGAATTCGTCAACCTAAGGGCGTGTAGTCACGATCAAGTTTTCCTGTCATTTCTTCTGTCAGTTCACTCACCAGGACAGATGAACTGATGGTATTAACTAAATATCATCCGACCGACTGACAGGTCAGGTCGGACAGGTCAGCACTAATTTTGTGACAGTTTGCCACTGTATTTCATCTGGGAAGCATCTCAGATGCTCTGATCAGAATATGAATAAATTATGTATAGGCATTATTCATTTATTGTGAGACCCTTCAACGCTATTTGTATGGCGTTATAAGTCCAAATCATACATTATAAGTCCAAATCATGCAATAAAAATCTAAAACAATATTTCCATGTGATACAGACAATCTGGTATAGGCCTAGGCAAGTGATGTCATTTTATGATATGTGTTACTATAATGAAAGTGAGCTTCACTGTCCAATCCATAAAAAACTGAACAACCCCTCAGTTCTGATTTAAACTCACTCATTAACACTGTATGAGAATATTCGTCTTTTTTTAATAAGAAATAATTAGTCTATACTCTGTTTTGCCTTTTTACTTCTTTCCTATAATTAAGTGCATTCCTGCAACAGTTAGCCTTTCACCTCCTCATCATATTAAGAAAAAAGTTGCAAAACACTTTCCTATATGGCTAACTTCAACTCTTGACATATTTTTTATATTGGTTGTAGGGATGGTTTTAACATAACACAATAAATTGCAACTCGATAGTTTTGCAATGACTTCAAATTCCTTAACGTAGAATTGTGTATAAAGTTACACATACGACATCTATAAACTTGGTCAGTTTGTATGATAACGTAATCATAAATCAAACACAATCTCTCCCTTCTTGGAGGAATGTTAGGCAATCGGTTCTTTATTGTTTGAATAAGTACCTGTTGATAAAAGATAGAAATGAATATATATAATTTTAATATATAACCATAAACAATAATTTTATTTTCCTAAATTATGGGAATAGTATTCCTTACTATGTATAATTACATCAGCAAAAGGTGTGAATTGTTGTGTTGAGTAAGAAATGAACACTTTGAGTTACTCGAAGTGTAGTAGTCACCATTTCTTACTTTAATCCCGAATTGCATCTTATACATTTACCCTCCAAGTGCCTTTCGAAAAAGATTTCCAAATGTAATGATCTACATTCCTGTAAAGTATTAATCTAGAATTTTCAGTCATTATCTCCCAGGTAATCAGTACCAAGCAACGTGAAAAGACTCTTATCTTCCGTATGCAGTTTAGTGTTTTGCCAATTTGCATGATAATTAATTCCAACCGTCAACAGCTGGAGTGTTCACGGTGATATTTCGATTATTCCAGCACAGCAAACGTGTTGTTCTTCCTGCACGATGTTGGTGATCACGTAATAAATGACGTAGTATTGATTGTAAGACCATTTTAACACTATATGCAAATAGAGAATGTGTTTATTTACCTATTATATCTTATAACGTCTTCAACCATATGTATGAATGGGTGGGCCAAATGGCTTGTGATTATTGCTTTTCGCATGATGAAGCGGTCACCAGATGTTGCATATGTAAAATTAACAGTTATTTTTCGATATATATTCCTTTTATGGGCACTTGCTCTTGCAAAGAAGTAGGTATCAGAGTTATGGATAAACCTCATAGGTAGAGATAGATTTCACTCCAAAGTGTTCGAGTGATGCCTTGAAGAGAGAGAGAGAGAGAGAGAGAGAGAGAGAGTGAGTGAGTTTGGTAGTGGCTTCTGCTGGCTGAAAGCATCGCTTTTAGCCACTACTACACATGCGTGGACTCAGCTTTGCTTACTAGGAAAGAAATGATCGATTTTAGGTTTTCAATTTAGATTTTATCCAGGTAATAAACAATTATATTAATTATTATCATAAATTATGATTAGAATTCACGTAAATTCTGATCAGAAA
This sequence comes from Macrobrachium rosenbergii, assembly GCF_040412425.1. Taxonomy (NCBI): domain Eukaryota; kingdom Metazoa; phylum Arthropoda; class Malacostraca; order Decapoda; family Palaemonidae; genus Macrobrachium; species Macrobrachium rosenbergii. Next base: position 13,913,667 of record NC_089743.1, on the reverse strand, counting down.
TTGATGTTATAGGGGATTTATTGTTGTAGGTTAATCATACTTCTGGCAGTGCCAGAAGACAATGAGAAGTCAGGTGAAAATGAGAATAAACCCAGAAAAGGAAGGAAAAGGTAACGTAAAAACGAAAATTTTATTTGTTTTGTCTGTGTTTGTATATCTCACTGGGTAGGGGTTTGATTTTGAGTTAAAAACCTTTCTGGGGTGACATAGAGGCCGTGTGCAAAATTTTATGTGGGTCTGTCAAGCGGTTCGGATTTCTATAGTGGACAAACAAATATATATATATATATATATATATATATATATATATATATATATATATATATATATATATATATATATATATATATAATGCAGTGTTGTGTTAATCTTATCTCTTAATTCTTCATATAGATGCCTATATGTCTTTACTATATTTTTACGCTATTCTATTTCGCAAGAACTTTGCAGACATTTGATATGCTTGTTTTCCTTAGAAAACGTGCTTTATGTTGACCATGATTTACTGCAAGATATATCATGCTTCCGTGATTTACTAAGTACTTTTTCGAGGGGACAGTGTATTTCGTTTTTACATTTTCTTGCTCTTTTTTCACGAGGGTAGAAACGACGTGTTCTATCTTTATAAACTTTGTTTTTCCTTAGATGTTTTCATATTCCAGTTTCATTATTGAAGTAAATTTGAAATTGCGCATGTTTTCCAAAGTGGTAATAAATTTATGAATGAAAGGAACCCAATGGAATATTCCATTTCCCGTGTACAAATTATTCAGCATTTGATACTGAGACACCCACTTGTACTCATGGTTGTAAATCCAGCCCTTGGAGCACAGGACCTCACACGATATCTCAAAGGAAAGGCTGCATTCTGTCGTAACCAACCAATCATGGAACGATTAGGTTCCGGGGTTATTTGGCCAAAGAGAATCCCGCTTCTCCACCAAGCGATAAAGACCCCAAGAGTGCCCTGCGATAAGCCATAAACCTCAAAGCCGCCTCCACCAGTAATCCTGAAGGGGAAGTATCAGTAGCAGCGACAACGCCCCTGGAGGACATGCTGCGAGTTATCTTAGGCACTTCGTCACTGTAACAGGGACAACGTTCATCTCCGGCGGTGAAGCAGTACCTTCGACTTTTGGATGAGTTGACCAGGGTCGGGAATGGGTTATGTTGAGACGGGTACTAACATTAGCAACAATTTGATGTATCACGTTCAGATAATTTTAAGATATGCGGCTATTTTCTTCCTTTCGCCTGCCATGTAGACAATTTTAAAATATATTGCACGCTTTCTTTATTTTTTATCTGTGTCTTTAAAAATGCATAAACTCGCTCGACTGTTTATCACTTTTCTCATAATACATAAATTATTAGTATTAATACAAATTTCATAAAAGAAGTTGAACCATTTCGTACGAATTTACGCCAGTGGGCATTTTATAAATGCATTAATCAGTGTTCTCTTTCTTTCAGTAGTAACATCATTGCTGCAATTTTTTGGGTCAGGTTTTCGAATATTGGCGATATTCAGTTACATCTCAAATTTTTGTATCACATTTCCTTTGAAACTATCGTTAGTGGATGCAAAACTTTTATACTGTACTGATGTCCTAACAATTATGTTAGTAGTTCTAGACGTAATCAGTGCATGAATTAGTTGATTCACGTGAATGCTTTAAATTTACTTCTTTGTAAATTGCTAGATGGTTGCACTAGAAAGTGTCCGATGCACTGGACATTATATATAGTTCATTATGACGTAACAGACGATGAAGTTATTACATAACTGACCCAGACCTGTCTTGAATGTCATAACTTCACATCTGTATACCTTAGGCGATTTCACCGGAAACCGTAAAAATTATCACTTGATTTTGATTGTTGCGCCGTTTTCTGACAGTTGCAAATATTTTACTGTTTCCAAATTTTTTCTTCAACCTTATCCATGTAGTGATCGATTTCTGCAGTTTAATTATGGTGTGTTCTAAGAAAAATAGAAAAGAGAGAGAGAGAGAGAGAGAGAGAGAGAGAGAGAGAGAGAAGGTTTGGAGCATGGCAGCATCTAAGATTGTGTTATATCCATTGCCCTGCATGTATATCATTCATGGTATTAGAACCAACGTTGTTTACATAAGCCAAGAGATCATAAGATTGCGTAGCTAGCTAGCTTTTATGCGGAAACGAAATAAACTGATGAACCAAAAAGAAATGATGATGAATACTTCAGTGAAATGATAAAACAAGTGAAGGAAGCTCCTTGTTATCAAATGGTTTTTGATAGTTTCGCATTCATGACCGTGCTGGGTGGGTGGGATCGTCATTGATTTGCTCTTTGTGAGTGCAAAGTCCAAGCCTTGCTCAGGCCCTGTGAGACTTTCACTGGTACCCGACCTTACTGGTCTTTTAAGCTGTGAATTTTAGAGGCAATGGGGATGGTAGGGAGTATAGGTCTATCTGATGGACCTCAGCAGCCACCTCCGTGTGCTTCAATCTCTTGCTCGAATGAAGAGGGGCCTTTGGGCGCCAGTCATAATATTTGTGCATGTTGGGCCTCTACTGTAGGTGTTAACAGGTCCCTTTCTTTGTTAGTAATGAGCGACCTTTAAGCCTGGGTGAAATTAACAACAACATCGAAGTAATTGTTAATGATGAATAAATTGAAAATGAAAGAATACTTTTGGTTTTAAATTGTCAGTCGTTTGTAAATATCAAAATGATTATTGGGATAAAACAATTATAAAAAAATGCAACTGTTTTATATGTATATATATACAGTATATATATATATATATATATATATATATATATATATATATATATATATATATATATATATATATATATATATATATATATGTAGGGTAAGAGCAGTCAAGATCGCAGAAGTGCCTAAGAGGTGCTACAGTTAAGAAACTTTCTTGCTAAATTTTTATATAGTTAACAGCTATTTATATAACAGCCATTTACTTATGGTAGTTAACTGTTTAATTTCTTTAAGGAACAGCACTTGGCTTTTATACAGTTAGCCTTGGTCACATCTTGGGTGGAACGGAAATATTTTGCGAAGTTTCATTTTACTGACAATTTCCTAAATAGCAGGAGCTGTGATTTACCAACATCACGGAAATAGAATGGACGATCTGTAAACAGCTGAAGGTAAGCCGGAGAAAATGTAATGCAACAAGTGCTTTGTCAATTCATCCGGCTTACTGAGTGATTGCATAAAAAACGAAATGAAATTTTTACAAATATTTGTATGAATTGTTAATTTATGTAAATACCTATTCTCAGGGTTGTGTTCTTAGGTTGAATAAGAGCATATGGAAAAGAGATTGATGATTGCCCTCAGACGCAACATATACATTATATTATACACACACACACACACATATATATATATACATACATATATATATATATATATATATACACAGTACACATATATATATATATATATATATATATATATATATATATATATATATATATATATATATATATTATATATAACACGATAGTTGTGTAGATTTCCGAAGTAACGAAATGAGTTCGTGAAAAGCCCCCAGAGGGCTCTGCACTCCCTTCAGCGGGTGACGCGGTTGGAGTGACAGCCACACTGCAACACGGGCTGAAGAATGAAGCTGCACCCTTTTAGCTTAATGGAGATTAAGTGTCACTTTTCCCCCATCAAAAGAGGGGGCGGAAGGGTCCGCAGATCTTGAGCTACTTTACTAATTAGGTTCCTTAGATGTCGCTAATAGGCTTTTCATTACGCCAAGTATTGTAATTGTGACGTATATGGTTACTACAGTTTTGTTATTTTAAATATGAGAGCTCAGGCTTTAGATGATAATGCAGCATCTTAAATAATTTGATAATAATAATGTACCAACAACGATGCGTTTGTACAGTACACAGTTTTAGCATTACTGACAGTCCGGATGTAGCAACGCTCGATCTTTTAACAGTCTAGTATTTTTTGGCTTCATAAATTTTCTCATACCTTTAGGTGTTTTATAAATCGACGCTCTCCCGGAAAATTTTCATGCGTTTATTTCAAAATAATTTTGGATTTCGTATAACCATTTGGTTAAATTCAATGGTCTAAGGCCTTCATACATTTATTAATTGTTTTTCAAGCCATTTGTAACCAAACTATAGAGCTATTAGTAACATTCTCTTAAGTAATGTTGGAAGTAAATACATGATGATTTATCAATAAAACTGAAATAGCCATATTGCAGATTGCCCTGATATGTTTCAAGCAATCAATATCTTATTCAGTCAAAGTAAAACACGATGTTATTGTAAATCGTATAGTCTCTTTCCTTCAACAACATTTCAAGTATAGAAACAAATATTGAATTTGATTCTGCCAGACAATTTATTTCTCTGTTGGAATTTGTGCGTCAGATGCTATTTTCTGTGTATGTCATCTTTCAAAACAGATGAATATAACGAAGGCTGATAAATGAAAGCATCAAAAGGGCTGAAAGCAAAGGGAATCGAGTGAGATGTTTGTAACCGAATGTGTGTGTGTGTGTATGTGTGTGTGCTTGTATCCTTGAATTTGTGTAAATAATTCATAAAGTGGAAGAAAGCGCGCAGAATATGATTGGTGCAGGCAAGTTATTAAATGTTTGATTGTCTGTCATTTCATCAAAACACATTCTTTTTTTTATACAGTTTGATATAAAAAGGCTGTAGTTTCTCGGAAAGACCACGTGATAAATAAAGTAAAACTGAGTGACTGGAAATGTGTGAATAAGATATGTTATTCCTGTGGTTCCTATAAATACGTAAAAAATTAACTTGCACCTTCTTATTATTACCACAAGCCAAACCCTGAGCTAATCTCACTTTCTGGACATGAATACCCTCCCCTTTCATGACCTCTTTCACACCATCAGTCCAGGGTTTTCGAGTCTTTCTTTTCTCCTATGTCCTAATAGTTCCGAATTATACACTGTCCACCAACTCATTATCCTCCACAAATTAAACTGGCGTGTGTACTCCTAATCAGAGGAATTATCTTCTGTACATTGAAAATTTATGCACATACTGCCATTCGTCTATCTTTCATGCATTCTTGCATTTCTTAGGTATTGAGGCCTTGCCTTTCCAATAACTCTCTAATTATCCTCTCCTCCTCCCTATTGCACAATTAATGATTGCTGAATACTTAGAGACTGTTTTAAATGAATTTAAGCTAAAAATGTCGTGGAGTAAACTTTGGGAATATCACCACCATGACCTCATGTAGTTCTCAGCACCCAAAAATACGTATTGCTTAATCTCCCAAGAGATGAAGGAAGTTGCATCTATTGATAAAGTAACTGCTAGTAGTATATATTTTTATATATTTTGTAAAATATCTCTAGGAATTATTGCACTGCAAACTTATTTTTCATAAAGAAGTCATACGTTTTGAAAAACAAAACAAAGCAGTAGACAATACATCTACGTTAACAGCAGACGGCGACAGCTCAAAGAAGATAAGATAGCCAGTCTGAGGAAAATATCCGAGATTGTCCATCTTATTATTGTCAGATTTCTGATTTATTATATATATATATATATATATATATATATATATATATATATATATATATATATATATATATATATATATATATATATATATATATATTTTATATATATATATATATATATATATATATATATATATATATATATATATACAATATATTGTATATGTGTGTACAAATATATATGGCTTATAATATAATTCCCAAGGTATAGTACGTTAGATATGCAATTATTCGCGTTTCTTTCCATTTACTTATTATAGTCGAAGGATCGTTTCATCATCTCTCGGTGCCGTCTTCAGGACTGGATTGCAAATTGAAATGAACAGTTTTTATTACAGCATGCAGTCTTTTAAGCTAATCCTTAAATGTAAAATATAACGTCACTGGAGTGCTGAATTTTTATTGGTATATTTGTATATTTAAAGCAGGCCATTGGTGATTTCTAATAATTCTTCCAGTGTTGGTTTCCAGTAGTGGGTATCCCCATACTGCTGGAATATAGCCCCTTGGTTGCAGTGAGCTTGCAGTTATCGTCGTAGAGTGGTAATGGTGCAACCTATGTAGCAATTGCTGAGGGTTCGACATGTCCCTTCGATACATTTAAATTTGGAAGAATTATTAGAAGGCCGAGAGAATGTGCAAATACAAGAAGCTGTAAGTATAAATCAACAACGTCCTGCTTTAAACACACAAAGGAACACAGACTTCATCCTCCCATCTTCAAGGAAACCACAAGGCACCTGTGAGAATCCGAAGGGAGAAATGCGCAACAGAGTACAACAGAAACTACCAGCAATAGAACAGATCAAAACTAACGTCCAGAGACGGAAATCGTGTCCTCTGGTGTTCGCCGTGCCATAGGACATGTCCTACGGTGCACCAGTAATGCTCTTGCAGCTGTATAGTCTACAAACTAGAGAATGAGACCCCTGACCCATAGAAAATCAGCACTCCAGTGACGTCATATTTTACATTTAAGGTTTAGCTTACAAGACTGTGTGCTGTAATAATAAAAACTGTTTACATCAATTTGTAATCCAGTCCTGATGAGAAAAAGAAGTATAGACTGGTTCAGAGTCTAAATAAAATAATAGTCTCTGCAAAGTCTCTGAAATTAATGCCATTGACTTCAACAGGATCGTATTGAAGTCAATGGCATTAATTGCATAAGAGGGAAAATATGCCCCAAATAGCAAGTATACATATACAGTATGTATGTATATATATATATATATATATATATATATATATATATATATATATATATATATATATATATATATTAAATATATATTTAATATAATATATATATATATATATATATATATATATAATATATAAATATATATATATATATATATATATATATATATATATATATATGTATGTATGTATGTATATATATATATATATATATATATATATATATATATATATATATATATATATATATATATATATTATGTGTGTGCGTGTGCGTATGCGTGTGCATAGCATTATGCATGTGCATTACCACTTAGCCCTCCAGGCTACAAAATAGAATTCAACTCATATGTTCATGAATCTGTAGAATTTGTGTACATATTACGTAACCTGAATAGAATAATTCTCACCATTGTGACATAGTATTTAGTGTTTTTTTTAATGTGATGGTGAGGACATATCCTTCTTATTGAGTCTTGTCAAAATGTAGGCAAAATCTTAAAATAATTATCCGCTTGAGAAGAAATATTATCATTATTCGAAGCAATGTTGGCTATTCAGTGCCCCCAGTTTTATGAGCTTGAATGAGTTTGAATTACAGCACAGGAGGAAAGAATTTCTTCTTTTGTGTCCCATTTTGATTATATGTTGCTAGTGGTAAGGATATCCAAAAAGTATGAGGAATTTGAAATTGAAAGAGGTCATTATTGCTTTCAGAATAAGTTCATGTCTTGGTAAACGTGGTTACAAGATTCTATATATATCTCAGCCCACAAAACAAGAAAATGTTAGAACTTATGTTACGAGTGGGAAGAAGAGTCTCTAATGGACTTGGCAAACTTGAGTCTAACTAATGAGTTTGGGTTCAAATCTTACCATGGAAAGAAATAGCAGCTGCATCTATTTCCCATTCCGATTCAAAGATTACAGTGGTAAGTGTATCCAAAAAGAGTAAGGAAATCAAGGAGTTAAGTGGTCAGTGTTTGGATTAAAGTAAATCAGTGGTTCTAGAGTATGTGACTAGATTTAAGCAATATATATATGTGCTTCTCAGGCACAGCCTTTCTCTTTTATTTTCTTCAAGAAATGACGCACAATTTATTGGCAATTCAGATATATACAGTACTTCTTCCAGTCTTCAAGGATGAATTCCTGATTGTACAAACAGACCTGCTACAGTAATGCTATATTTATTCCTTCCTAAGCCAACAGCTGTTTCAACCATTAATCCATGATCTTCCTTCTTTCCGCTGGGGTGTAGTACCTTGAATGCGCCTCAAAGTTAAGTATACCATAGTTTAACCAGACCACTGAGCTGATTAACAGCTCTCCTATGGCTGGCCCGAAGGATTAGATTTATTTTATGTGGCTAAGAACTAATTGGTTACCTAGCAATGGGACCTACAAAGTTAAGTATACCTTAGTTTAACCAGACCACTAGGCTGATTAACAGCTCTCCTAGGGCTGGCCCGAAGGATTAGATTTATTTTACGTGGCTAGGAACCAATTGGTTACCTAGCAACGGGACCTACAGCTTATTGTGGAATCCGAACCACATTATACCGAGAAATGAATTTCTATCACCAGAAATAAATTCCTCTAATTCTTCATTGGCCGGCCGGAGACTCGAACTCGGGCCTAGCAGAGTGCTAGCCAAGAACTCTACCAACTCGGCCAACGAGGAACTAGTATACAATATAAGTACATATAAATATATAGGAGAGTATATGTATATATATATATATATATATATATATATATATATATATATATATATATATATATATATATATATATATATATATATGCACTTGGTCTATATACAGCTACCAATACAATGAGCTTTCAGCTTCTCGAATCATAAGTAGTTTTAAGCATTCTACTTATGGAAACCTTGATATCTGAAATGAGAAATGAAAAGACGAAAACCCCTTCGACGCTACAGTTCGAAGTAATATTAGTGAGAGCAATTTCAACACCCAACCTACCTCTTGGCCTGCATGAAGGATTATTATCTATTTCAGCTGTTAAATTCAGACAAATTATTCTAGAACCGAAGTAAATCTATCGTCTCTATGATAATGCAACGTGAAGCCTTTTTTTTTTTTTTACTTGAGTTTATTTGAAGTATTGTCATTCTGGGTCAGTGCAAATTTGATACAAATGAAACAATTAAGGTTTCGCCATATCTTGGAAGTATGTGTAAATCAGTTTTATGATGTTGCAGAAGTGAAAGTTTATTTGGTTTGTTGGTCTTCGGTGAAATTAGCAACGTGTTTTTGAAAAAATATCATTGCAACCTGTGCCAAGTCATACTTTAGAAATTCCGGCGTTTGCGAATTCGATCATTTCTCGAAGCCCTGTGACCGACTTACTTGGAGTATAGCATATTCCTTAGTAGGAAACTCCTCCTAGTTATTTTAATCTTGTTTCTTGAAAAGATTTCTCTAATGGTATTGATCTTTTTTCTAGATGGCTATTTTAACGCAAAGATCCTTTTAACTCTTCCATTTCTACGGACTTTTCTAAGGCACTTGTATTTAAAAGCAGCCGAGGAATGAGCCCCCACCCCTATTCAGGCTTCGCTTGCCTGTTTAGGGTATTATACAGTATGGAAGTTTCTGAATTTTATTTTATTCTATGGCTCTTCCGACAGCAATTCAGAACTCTTGTTTCTTTTACTTATCTGAACTCTTAATTCACGAGGCAGCTAAGATTTATGGTTTTATTTGTGATTGGACTTGGAAATTTCTATGATAATCTTAGTTGCTTGCAGATTCAATTCAGGTTTACGAACTCCAGTCAATGATGATTTAAAATTGTGACAATCATTTTAAGAAATAATAATTTAAAACTGTGGCAGTCACTTTTAACTTAAGTTTAACCATACATAAGGGTAAACGATAACCACATAGAAAGATCGTGAGAGCACTTGACACTCCTCTGGACTAAGCTGACGCCGGAAAGAGGTGACTACTAACATGAACTCTGCCGGTTTGCTCAGACAGCCGTACGAAGCTAACTATTTAAAAATGTCTGTTGATTAGTTCGTCTGATGTTAGTTGATGGTCCAATTGGTTTTCGAACCGAATGTACATGCTCCGTGTCTTTCTCTGAGCTTTACCCTGTGTAAAATAGGAAATTGACAAGATTAGCTCGAGGCCATCTAAGGGAAAGAAGGAGGAATAGAAGTGGTTGGCCCCTGTCCGTATGTGCATACCGAATCCTTAACACCCGAAGACTTGACAGAACACGAACCTTTGTGTCTTGTAGAGCATTGGGTTGCAGTCTTTATAAGCAGGTCCTAACGTTTACCGGCCGACCTTTTAAAGGATCAGTATTAAAGGCGTTTAAGTGGTTTTCCGAATGTTTACGGCGCAAAAGAAGGCAGACGAAGTGTTGTGTCCTTTCAATCCTTTTATTTCCGTCTCTTCACATTTTCCCCGTTGAAGAGCTGTCATTGAAGCCAAATCGAGGTTATTAAATTGCGTTGGAAAGATGTTAAGAGATAAGATGGCTATCAGGTATTAGCCTATGCTCTCTTGGTCAAATTAGATAATCAGACAAACACTCAATGCTTTCAGATAGGAATTCTACTTTATCAGATAGGTGTCTGTTTTTAGGCCTATATTACATTAACGTAAAAAGAATATTTTGTTAAAATACTCTTCTCTTCAAGTTCGTGATATTTTGTTTCTTGTTTACTGCTCGTATTATGCTCGTTTACCTTTATTTACTGTCGGTATGCATTACCATTAACCTTGATTGTTCTCTCTCTCTCTCTCTCTCTCTCTCTCTCTCTCTCTTTTAACACATAATTTACCCGTCTAAAAGTTGTTTTGTGCCTTTTAAGAGTGCCTCTCTAAACAAATGTATAATCCAGTACTGGACCTAAGTCTCATGCTTTCAACGGCCGGTCACAGACTCTTTTCCTTACGTAAGTTTGTTACCTATTGGTTTATTCTTAACTAAAGCAAGGTTAAGAATGAGAGAAACTCATGGCTGCATATATCACACAGAAATGGCAAATTGTTGCTGCATGTGTCCTAGGTGAATCTATAATGCTAGATATCTTCATTTGTCAGGCAGTGTTCCATCCCCATACCCATACTTAGCGGTATCTATAGCAATTACGGGCTCACTTTTTTCCTTAACGATTCCTAAACACGGAAGAATCGTCCGCAGACAATGGGGCTCTCGTTCGTATGTTTATGTAGTCGATTGCGAGGGGACAGGCACCCACGGATAGACAAGCCTACAGATTGACAGTGAAAAAGAGGGAGACCGTGAGATAAGGGGGAGAGATTGAGACAAACAAAGATAGGTGGAAGTCGAAGCAGACGAATGGAGAAATGCAAAAGAGATATAGGCAAGGCGACGGACATGAAGTCTCGTGTACTGACGGGGCATACTTAGACTAATGAGGTAGACTGTCGTAAAGAGATAGGGGAAGAAAGAGAGAGAGAGAGAGAGAGAGAGAGAGAGAGAGAGAGAGAGAGAGAGAGAGAGGAAGAGTGAGGAGAGGCTTGTTGGCAGAGAAGGGACGAAGTTCATTAAAATAGGAAATAGTTTATTGAAGAGTGAAGACCTAATAAAAATATATTTGTTTGAAATGAAACTATAAGCACACAAGTCTTGTTAGTCATTATCAAGATGATTTAGAATAAAATTAATAATATAATCGTTACTACAAACTTGATTAGTGTCTGTTTTTTATCAGCGAAGGATTAATTACGAAATTATGAAAAGGGATTAAAAATGAGAAAAAAGTAATTAGAGATATTAAGCGATGCAGTATTCACAGAGTTATAATATTGTTAATATATGTGGGAAAGGTGTTTGAGACATGGTATTTGGAAGAAGGATTAATTGACAGAGTAATTTAATTTACAATCTAACCATTGACCGTCAGAAGTGTTAAAAGAAATGAGAAATGTCTTTGAGTTGAGAAACCTCATCCTAAAGAAGAATTTAAAGAGGCTTTCTGGAGCCACTCCCTCGAAAAGGGAAATTCATATGTTAACAAAACATGAATATATATATATACATATATATATGTGTATATATATATATACATTTATGTAGTATGTATTTGTGTGTATGTGTGTGTGTGAGAGAGAGAGAGAGAGAGAGAGAGAGAGAGAGAGAGAGAGAGAGAGAGAGAGAGAGATCCCCTTGGTGGTATCTGTTCCTCACACTCGATCACTGCCTCATTGGAATGGCGTTCTCCAGTGATAGAGGAGGCCCTGACGGGGGATACTGATGAAGCATATGTCCGGTGTTCTGTTAGAGGTGCTAACTTTACATGTTGGATTATGTTACAAATGTATAAAGAATGTTTATCCAGACGTTGAAATATGGGGGTCGATTTGGCAGCGGGGTTCGACGCAAGGCTTTCGTTTGCCCGTAAATGTTTGACTGTTTTCTCTTTTCGTTTTATTTTATTTTATTTTTTTTATTAATGTAACACACCTGTGCTAAACATCTTTCTATTTACCTGTGATTCCTTATATATATCTGAATGAGTTTCAAGATTTTTATTTTCTTTTGTTGAAGATGATCAAGGTGGTCATGGCCACTATAATTTATGACAAGCATTGTTATTTATGGAGTGGATATTTAAACTGGCTCGTTATTATTCAGGTAGTAAGTCAAAGCACCATTAAGATATAAAAGAATGCTATCGCGATCTATAACTTAGACACGCGTTTGCAT
>NC_089743.1:13861197-13898697 GCF_040412425.1 Macrobrachium rosenbergii | reverse complement strand
CCATTTTTGTATGTTGTTCCAGTGTTAGATCTTCAACAGCTTCAACTCGCGTCTTGAGTCCTATTAAATTTTTATGCCTGATCTTGGCGTTAATCTCTAGTATTGTCACTGTCGTTCAATTAGCTCATTGTGCATGCTGATCATCTTCTGCATTCAGATCGTCCCAGACTGTACCATCCACTACGTGGTATTAGATAGGTAGTTGATTCTAATAGTCTAGCCTTTCTCCTAGTAAATTCAATACCACATACCTAACTATAAGTTTATTCCCACTTTAACTACATTATGGAACGATCTTCCTAATCCTGTAGTTGAATCGTTGGAACTTCGACGTTCAGAATTGATGCAATTGCTTTTCTCGTTGAGAAGGCTGACAACAGTCGCACCTTTTTGTATATTTGGTATTTTTCTTATTCATTTCAGTGTGTAGTCTTACGTGGTTTTTCTTTGCTATTTCTCATTAATAGTTTATTCTTTTCTTAGCTGTTTCTTTCTGTTGTGTTGCGTATCTTTTCCTATTGATGTCCTTGGACATATAGCAGTCTGCTTTTCCAGCTGCAGTTATAATTCATCCGATTTTCATCTCTTGCTCTTGAGATAAGTGCTAACACACAGAAGTTACCCATTTTTGGCGGGTTTTATGCTTCATAGTCGGTTATATTTGCAAGTACCTTTTCTTAGATATGTTCTATATTGAATGTTTTGTTGCTGTTTAGAAACTTACAGTCATGAAAAGAAAAATACAATTGATCATGCATTCCCACTACGAATGGTCTTGCGCTCCTTTCTCTTTTAAAAGAATAAAACTATTTTATTGTTCCTTTCTACGAAAAACATTTTTGCATTAACACTCTTACTCATCTGATGCAAACCAAATTCCTTTATATTGTTTTTCTCTATTCCCCTTTGCGTTTGGTGCGTAACAGATTACGTCGAATTCACATACTGATACTGTGAGTCCCTGTATGCAAAAGCGCTTTGCAAATTTTAAATAGGCCAGATGTTCATATGACAATGTGTAGCAGGTGGCTGCAAATGTCTGCAAAACTGAATGTCAATCCGATAGAATTTAACTCTCTATATCTTTTTCTATTTCAGCATCAATTTCAAACTCAGGGACATATTTTCTGTGCACGAAATTCATTCAGTTATTAATATATGTGAATGGTGGTTTTGCATAATTCATTATTTGCAGGCCAATCCTTTAGGATATTGAATTATTGTAACGCAGGATTGAATACGAAATGAATTAATTATAATATTTTATGATGTTCGCGTGGGGTTAAAATTTATAATAGTTTTTTATAACTCCAGCTCACAGATATATCATGTCGCTTTAATTTTTTAGGATAACAGACTTTCGAAATCTACATAATTGAGTTCACTGTAACTCGACTTATGAATTAGTTAACTAAAACAATAGTTTACCAAATGAGAGAGAAAGAGAGAGAGAGAGAGAGAGAGAGAGAGAGAGAGAGAGAGAGAGAGAGAGAGAGAGAGAGAGAGAGAGAGAGAGAGAGGCTTGGATGAAACATTTAGCAGGTCGCAACAAAATGATATTTATACTTTTATCAGTGAGGGAATTCAGATGTTGATTCAACTTTTATACATATATACACAAAACAAAAGGATTTAAGCTTCGTATGACAGTAATATCACTTGTTGGTTTAAATGGATTTATGAAAAGTATTTTGTTTCACAGTGCTTGGGAGAGCTTAGAGTCAAAAGAGCATTTAATATTTTTTTATTCTCGGTTACGAATTAAATGTTGTAATGCTTCACTAATGCCCTGCATGACCCAAGGAGATTTTGCTGGGATTCAAAAGCAATCAATTTCTTTAAGTGGAAGGATTTGCTTTTTTTTCTGGTCGTTTTAATGCAGAAATGAAAGGATGATTGGGAGAGTGATTCTAGTTATGGGACCGTATATATTTTTATTGGTAGGATACGTGAGACTTGAAATACTGAAATACGAGACATAGTGTGTCTGCAGAATTTGATTCAGATACAAAGTATAACCTCATTGTGTATTAGCATATGTATACATATGTGCAGTCAGGTCCAGCAGCACACACACACACACACACACACACACACACACATATATATATATATATATATATATATATATATATATATATATATATATATATATATACATACATATATATGTATGTATATATATATATATATATATATATATATATATATATATATATATACACATACACATATATATGTATGTATATATATATATATATATATACATATATATATATATATATATATATATATATATATATATATATATATATATATATATATATATATATATATATATATTGCTACAAGATTATGCAGATGGCATGACTGTCCCTACATATCTCATACAATGCCAGCCTATTCACCTCAAATTAGAATAAAATGACCAACCAAAGGGCACGGACAATTAAATTTTGTTTGTTGGGTCAACTAGATCCTCCAGATTTGGAGTTCACCCTATTTGTCGTCTAATACACCCCCTCGGATCTTAATCCTCTTTTTCTTGGAACCGGTGTTTCCCACTCTCTCTCCCTCTCTCACAGGACCCTGGTGTTGTGCTTAGCAGATCAACGCCCACCGGCATAGCCAGAGGACACCATTAGCAATGAGAAATTAAGTGTGACACCACATGGTCACTGCAAGGCCCCAACTCCCATCATGCATCTGTGATCAGTGGGTCAGACCCCATAAAAGGGAGCGCTGGCCGTGCCCAAGAATGACCTACTAGAGATTCTGAGAGAACCAGGCAAGAGGCAGACAGCCTCCCTTCTCCCCCCTTTACCTCTTGACCTAGCGTCCGGCAGTCACAGCTTGGCCTCCCCGCCTCGAGTGCCATAGCCTTTGTCAGCAGCCCACGGAGATGTCCTTGAGGACAAGGTAATGTGAGACGTAGAGACTTCAGGTCACCTTTCCTTCTTCTATTACTAATTTTCATCATATCTTCCTTCTCCATACCTGGAGTGATATTAGTGACCTGCTTGTTGATTATTGTTTTGCACTGTTGAAGTGTTGTTATTGTGCTTTTATTTGAGTATCTTTTGTGAATATTTATGAGAAATGAATCCCCTGCCTTCAGCAGAACCTCCTCAGTGCCAAGATCCATTCATCAGGTAACCTCTTGACTGTATCATTGCAGATCAAATGTGGCACTGTGAACCGATTCTGCCACAATTGTGTACTCCCATCGCACCCGCTAAGACAGGTGTGTTCTTGTGGAATCTTCTTGCATCGAGTGCCTGGAAGGCCCTCTAACCCATAGAAGTAATCCTTGTATCCTGTCAGTCCTCCCTCAGTAGTGTAAACTACGTTCCACTTATGTTTTGCCCCTTTTAAAGTAATTGTTATCAAATGTTTTTTTTTTTCCAAATATCACCCATTGCTGTAATGTATCAGGACCCTATCAGCCCTCCACAAACTTGAATTAATTGTGAATACTTCTTGTCATTATCTTGAGATTTTCCCTTACAATTACCTGTATAATTGATTGATTGAATGATATTGCTGTATGTGGAAGCACGGTCAAATGTGACCTTCCCCCCTCCTTGTGCCAATGAACTCAAGACCCTGCATTCACATGTAGCAATACATATATATTTATGTATGTATATATGTATATATATATATATATATATATATATATATATATATATGTATATATGTATACTGTATATATATAGAGCCTCGATGGCCAAGTCAATTAGAGCAGCTGCCTCAGACTTCTTAGAGGTCTGTGGCGTCCGTGTTTAAATCTGCAGCCGACCGGTCAGGGAGACGGACACTTTGCTATCCGTGTAGACACCCCGGGATTATGTATGTTATCAATGGATAGGTTTGCTTAAAAGCAAATGGGTGTTACAGACTAATACACATAAACAAAGCCACTCCAACATCTTCTAAAAACATAACAGACACCGCACACACGTCTCGACTGTCGACCTCACTGCTGGGAGAAGGGCGCAGATGACTGGTACAATACATGTACATATGCTACCGGGGTCTAAGCGACGACAGGCAGGGCAGCCGACCGAGACTACCAAGTCTACCCCAAAGCTAAATCAAAGTCCTTCAAAAGGCGTTCTTACCCAATACGAATGGGCACATTAAAAAAGATATATATATATATATATATATATATATATATATATATATATATATATATATATATATATATATGTATATATATATATATATATATATATATATATATATATATATATATATATATATATATATATATATATATATATATATATATATATATATATATATATATATATATATATTGTTATTTCTGCAAGCCCCGTGAGTGTTAATCTCTGGGAAATTAGCTAGCCTTGCTAATAGGCTTGCTGAATCATAAACAAGAAATGGGGAAAAGGGACAGAGTGACAGCCTGAGTAAGTAATAATTAGTTTATTTAAAATTTACAGAGTGAATTTAACATCAAAAGGAATACATGGCAGCAGTCAATTAAACAGAATAAATGTAATGAGGGAACACTCGGATAAGAGGGGAATCTGTCCCCAGATAACTCGATAAATGATGATTGGCAGTGGTGTTGACTTCAAGCACACTTGGGTCAGGACGAACTCGCATTAACCAAATAACACTGGACATTAACTCTGAAAGGTAGAGAGATGTCTGATGAGTATAAATTTACCTCAGTATGCCCATCGAATGGATATAGATAAAGAGTAACATTCGAGGAGGTAATTAATTTACTTCTATTACTGCCAAGGGGAATAATTACTTCATTAATTAACTGAATTCCAGGAAACACTTGACAAAGATTTTACACGGTAATTGTAGTTTAGCAAGGGAAGGAATAATGAAAGGTGCAAAACAGGTTGAGAGAAAAGATAAAGAATAAGGGTGGATTCCTCTCTATTTCCAGATGTACCTGATGCAATTTGTGATTGCTCTAGTAAAAGCATGAGTGGGGTGCTTCCGTCCTTTAGCAGAGTTGGGCAGGCTAAATCAGTGGGTGCTTGGTGAGCTGTCACATGTGAGAGAGGGTCCTCCCTGGCAAGACCTTGGAATGATGTCTTGGGAAGATGGGTCTTGCCTAGACCATGGTTTTGCTGCTAGCTCTTTGGTCAGTTTCAAAACTTCTTCCACAAACGGATTGGCCTCCAGCTATCTCCCTCATCGTACAGTTCTAGAAAACAAAATAAATCTGCCAGCACAGGGGAACAGAAAACAGGAGTGTCAAAGGTGTGTAACTAAGTTAATCCTGCAGGTGTTTTCTCTAGGAGATATCACAAAGGGGGCCTGGACTCTCAGCCTTCAAACTAACACTGGACTACAAATTTATTTGGTTGGTTTTTCTAAATGTTTCAGTTTCTTATCAGGCATAAGGGCCAATACTCTTGAGTGTACATACTATATATATATATATAGTATATATATAGTATTTATAAAACACACACACACACACACACACACACACATATAAACACACACATATATATATATATATATATATATATATATATATATATATATATACATTACTTACTTAGAACCTTTTTCTATCCAGATATGCCTTACACACCCTGGTCAGCCACTCAGTTGCCCTGTCGCCAGTATACTGCAGTGGGTCTTTTTAGTCCCATCAGTTTCGTCACACTTTCCAATTCCCAAGGTTATAATTGTTTTCCAGGCATCCTCGACAGCCACTTCTTTTGTTCGTTTTAGATTAAGCTAGCATTGTGCTGGCATGAACTTTTGCTCTATGGCATCTTGTAACAACCACTTCCCTAAGGAATCTTAATATTTGTTTAACATCCTATCACTTTTGCATGATTTAGGTATGTTTTTATCCCTGTGTGCAAAATTCTACAGCAATTCAAAATACTCTATTTGTGAAAGACTGTATTATTTTAGTTAATATCTTTCCACTTGTATCTTGTGAAATCCATTTGCTCATTAACGTTTTCTTTGGGTTCGTTTCTGTCCTAGCAAGTCTTTTACTCACTGAAATTCGTGTACGAAGCCCAAGAAATTCGTCATTTTTTCCCTCATTTTTCTCTTTTTGACCGCTTGTTCACTCCCACGTGTCATTATTCAAAAACACGTCTTATTTCTCCCTTATATATGCCAGTGTCAATACGAACTGTCTGCTAAAAGGAGAAAAAGGAATAAATGTTCGTTTGTATAATTAAAAACGTGACAGGATAGTGAGAACATCTGGAAATAGGTGTGGGAGGGTTTGAATGAGAAAGTAAGACATATAATGTAACATTTAATCTGAGGAGAGCTGTGTCGATTTAGACAAAGAAAAGGGTGTGTTGATGAAGGTTTTGCTTTGAAACAGCTGTTTGAGAACTTTAGGAGCAAACTTGTATGACAACCAAACAAATGCATATGACAGAATTGATAGAAATGCAATGTGAAAGGTGTTAAGGATGTATGCTGTAGAGAGTAATTTTTGGTGCATACAGAGGCATTTACGATGAAGGCAAATTATGTGTGAAAATGCTTTATTCCTATTATTATTCAGAAGATGAACCTTATTCATATGGAACAAGCCCACAGTGGCCCCTGACTTGAAGCTCAAGTTTCCGAAGAATATAGTGTCCATTAGGAAGAAATAAGAGGAAGTAAAGGGAAATATAAAAAAAAAGATTTTAAAATAAAAATCAATTAATTAAAAATTCGGGACAGATAAAATGCATTAAAATGCAAGGAGAATAGTATTAGGGTAGTAATGCGTTGCATCTTTGCTTGAACTTTTAAAGTTCAATTTAGATGACTTTTCCAACAGTGTGAGAGTAATGACCTCTAAAATCCAGAAGTTCGACAGCAAGGCATGTTTACTGCATACTGGTGCTGCTGTTCAGCAAATCTGTTTGCTTCGGCAGGAAAAGGCGATCTGCTAATGTGAAAGATCTCTGTTAAAATGTGTTTTCAAGAGACCATCCGTCGATGGTTCATAAGCCTGTTAGGAAATAGAAACCTACCACCACGAACCACTCTGTCTACAAAAGAGATAAATCTCCGGACATCCATACCGGAGAACAGTCTAGGAAAGGAAGGACAAATGACCTAAAATGGGTTGCACTGATTTTATCACTGTTATAAATATATGGGACCTTTCGTACAACACCTAACTTTCGTGTAGCATTTGCTGACACTTTCATTAGATGTTTTCAAAAAGTAAGATGAGGGTCAAAAGTTACAAATAGGGGTAAAGCTTCAGGACTCATTCAGCAGAGTCCCCCACACCTGAAGTGGAGGATGGGGGCGGGATCTGCTAATCAACAGTGTTTTCATTTTTGGAGTTCAGCCTCGTACCCCACCGACTACACCATTCACTAATCCACTCCATGCCACGATTGAGACTAAAGGCAGCTTCATTTCTCATAAGTGCAGCCTTTACTATACCCACAAGTGTTACGTCACCGGCATGCTGAACAATCATGTTTTCCAGGCCAACAGCCATATCATTTGAATACCCTAAAAATAACAGTTGACCGAGAACACTATCCCGTGGAACTCCAGACACATCGATATCGTTCGTTGATTCTCCGGCCGGCCAATGAAGAATTAAAGAATTTATTTCTGGTGATAGAAATTCATTTCTCGGTATAATGTGGTTCGGATTCAGCTGTAGATCCGTTCTAGGTAACCAATTGGTTCTTAGCCACGTAAAATAATAAGTCTAATCCTTCAGGCCAGCCCTAGGAGAGCTGTTAATCAGCTCAGTGGTCTGATTAAACTAAGGTATACTTAACTTTTTTTGTTCCAGACACAGTAGGTCTTGGTTCGCAGTAACTCACTGCTGCCTACTTGTAAGGAAATTTTGAGGAAAACTTGGAAGCAGGGCTGTTAGGTGTAAAAGTGGGATGCAGGTATAGTTGGCATGTCTGAGTGGCAGTTTAATATTTTTTTTAATAGAGCGATGAGAGAAGTCAGGGAAAGGGTAGCAGATGTGCTTTGATATTGCGATATAAGAAACAGTCGTGAGGTGCAAGTTATGTGTTTTCAGAAGGTAGTGATAGCTTATGATATAGGAAAGGCAGATTGTTGTGAATATTATAAATGTTTGTAAATGGAGGAACTTTGAAGTGATTGTTAAACTGATATTAAACTGAAGTCAAGAAGATTGATTAGTGAATTCTAACGCGAGTAACTATAACAAGACAAGTATTTTAGAGTAAATATAACAGATAATGGAATGAAAGGATTAGAGATGAGGTGTACCACAGAACGAGTGGAAAGATATAAATAACAGGATAGCCTTAAAATCCTGAAAAAAAAAAAGAAAAATGTTTATGGAGCCAAAGTATCCATGTCTGAAGGATCTGACGAGTCAAATCTTTATTATGGAAGTGAAGTGTGTATGGTGAATATTTAAAAGGGAAAGATTTTGGAATAAGATGAATTGAAAGTTATGATAAGTGTACAAACGAAAAATTGGTAAAACGTTTGGTATATGAGAAAAGATGAATGACTATTAAGAGAAGGGTTTTTCATAAGGAGAGAATTGAGGGTATTGGGTCTGTGGCAGAGTGTATAATTTATGAAGTTTTTAAGAAGTAGGAAAAGAAGAAAGAGAAACTGAAAGGCCTTAATATATAGGGTACCATGGGAGAGTGGCTTCCAGTGGTTGATATGCCTTCATTTTAGCTATGTAACGAGGCTGATGCATAGTTTTTTTTTTTTTTTTTTGATGGCAATTTATCCTTGATTCAGCAACTGAATATAATCAAGCCTTTGACCACTATCTTTGGTCTTTTTTTGTGTGTATTGTAGTGTTTAGCCACCTATATTAAATGGAAGAGCCACGATACAGCTGGTTATTGTCTCATCTCTTCACAGCTTCGTAGAAGAAACTGAAGAAGATTCTGTGTGGGAAGTGATACTTGTTCCTCAGTTATTTAGTGTAATAACAGTACTCTCTCTCTGCTCACTAACAAGGAATCAAGGGACTGATCCCGGTCAAGGAAGGAAAGATATGGGCTCTTGTTCGTAAACGTATTGTGCCCTTCTTTATCGAAGCAATAGAATATATAAGTGGTTGTTATTTGACTATTATGGGTGGTAGATTTTGGTGAAGAGGCAGAAGAAATTAACAGACGTTAGTGATCTGTCATCCACAAGAAACGGGAGGGCCATGGTGAGGTGAAACCATTGTCTCGGCCCATTGTGAAACCATTGTTATATATATATATATATATATATATATATATATATATATATATAATATATATATATATATCCCAAACGATTCTCTCTCTCTCTCTCTCTCTCTCTCTCTCTCTCTCTCTCTCTCTCTCTCTCTCTCTCTCTCTCTCACTACACACCAGCATCGATAATGCAGCGTCTATTCAATGCGCTACCAGCTCATCTGAGGAACATATCAGGAGTGAGCGTAGATGTGTTTACGAATAAGCTCGACAAATATCTAAGCTGCATCCCAAACCATCCAAGATTAGAAGATGCAAAATATACCGGAAGATGCATTAGCAATTCTCTGGTAGACATCAGAGGTGCCTCACACTGAGGGAAAGGGGGAATCGAACGAACTGTAAGGTCTCTCTCTCTCTCTCTCTCTCTCTCTCTCTCTCTCTCTCTCTCTCTCTCTCTCTCTCTCTCCCTGAACATTTTCCTCGACGATGTTGACCAAGTTACATTAAATTTCAGTAAAAAAAAACCTCGAATATATTGGTAAATTTAAGGTGCGTGCTTTCAATCCCTGGATACCCTTCCAAGAGAAACAAACCCATGAAGAACATCTCTTGACCTTTACTGATGTTCATATGCCCTTTTCTGGTAAGCAATATATCCTACCTTAACGGCAAGGATCATCCAGCACTCGTGTCTTTTCTGGGTCGCGTTCTCTCGTGAAATGTTTTCCAAAAGTACAAGTCAGGTGTCAATAACCCTTCCTTCCCTTCTAGTTTGGAGAAGTTGTTGGCTTCTATTTTTGTTTCTGTTGAAAGTTAGCCAAGAGTATTATTTTTTTCAAGCATCTGCACATCCTACTGCATTGCGCAGTGTCATATCAATTTCATTCATATCCATTTTTTTTGTTTATTAGTAAGATAATTAGATGATTTTATTCGTTTTCTCCGTTTGCGTTTACGGTTGCACTTTTCAGCCATACTTGTATGGATATGTACTCCTAAGTATGGATAAAGGTTTGTCGCGATTTGCCTGAGGTGTCGTAAAATCATTGTTGGAAACGACGATAGTTTTCACCTTTTTTCTGAATAATTACAAAATAATTATAAATCACTACTTATGCGTTTCAGTTTTACCTAATTTGTTGACGTAAAAGGATACTGTTAAATTCTTTGTGATGATAATCGATACAGCCTTCTTTAACCTTTGTATTCGTCCTTCCATTGTTAGCGTTAGTATTCCACTCCTGCTGTTTTGTTGATAGAGTTTTTTTTTTTTTTTTTTACCGAATCTTTCGTCAAGTTTGTGTGTCGTTCTCATCCTTTCGTTCCGGAACAATGATCTCTGAAAAATAAATAATGAAGTAAAATGAAGATTTTCAGTACAATAATAACTAACGTAACATAAAAGAAATTGTATATAAATTTAGGAATCAAGCAATAGTACTGTGGTTACAAGTATGCTCTAGTGAATTTAGCATTAAGACTTAAATAGAATCCCGAAATTCCGAGGATATGCTAATATTGCATTAGGAAAAATAACAATTAGTCGCTAATACAGGGATAAATTACATCGCTTAATTGAATCCAAAGCAGAGGGGTAAGGGTTGCAAATGGGATCGGAATAGGTCCCTAAGGACAGAATTAAGGGTGAAAAGATTTAATGGGATATCTGATTAAACGGAGGGAAGCAAAGGGTGCAGATGCATCGGCACCTGAAACTATGGTGATTCTCTCCCCAGTCGGCGAGTTTTATATTTCCAGCTTTAGAGCAACAATGTCATTCGTAGGATTCGGTTCAGAAGCGTTTTAATGTTAAGTGCTGAATATATTATGCTTCCACGAGACGCAGCTTGACTTGTTTTCACAGAGCGGGTGAGTACATACATACATATATATATATATATATATATATATATATATATATATATATATATATATATATATATATATATATATATATATATATATATATATATATATATATATATAAACGCATGTATAAAATATGCATGAAGTTAATACTTATAAAATATGAAATATAAAATATAAAATTAGAAACAGAAGCTCAGAACGAGGTGAAATCAAAGTGGCCTGGATTGCTTTCCTTTAAAACAATTGGAAAAATACATTTTAACAGAATAAACAACTGTTTTCTCAGGGTCACTGACCTTTCTTGCCTTGTTGTATAATCAATGGTTTTTGGCTTTGAATACCTTGACCTTAATGTGCCCTAAAATCCCTTGACTGCTTCGACAAGGACATCCCCATTGAACCGGGCTTCGACAAGGACTTTCCTTAACGAACGAGACTTCCTCTGACAAGCATGGATGACTCAGGAGGAATCGGTGGCCGCCTCAGCGTCGCTTGGCAACAAGCGTGGAACTTCGTGTGAGCGCGTGGAAGGGGTGGGTTATGTACTGAGGATTTTATTTATTTGATGAAGATGTAAATTGGGTTTCATGAAAACCAATTACCGAAAGGCGATGGACAGGAAGACTTATTTTACTTGGTAGAAGTCTTTTAATGGTTATTTGTTGTTAACTGAAAAATGTTCAGTTGTCAATAGGGTACAAATGAAAAATTCGTGAAATGATTATTATCAGGTGTTTTTTTTCAATTAAAGTTACGTGATACTAAACCCTCTTTCATTTGGCGGAATGGAGTTTTCAGGGGTTTAAAGTTTGATGTAACGCAGCTGCGGCAGTCTGAGAAGACGTTAATAGTTTAACTTCCTTTAAAGTTGAATGAATGAGAACCATCGTTAAATTTTAAATTTAAGCCATAACAAAATGTTACAGGGTTCTCGATTGACATCACTACCGAATAAGAGTAACGCGTTTATCAACCTCCTCGAAATTGTCAGGTTAATGCGACGAGCTTCATATACAGGGTGCCCCACGAAAACCCTGGAAATTTGGTACAGTTTATTTAATTGTTGGAAACAGAAAACAGTTGTTGTTAACAGAAACATCGTTACAACTGAACGAAAACGCAAATAAGGATTGCCATATCTGAACAGCCAAAATACAGGACGCTGCCTTCTTGAACCCCCCCCCTTCCCTAGTTAAAAAAAAAATGCAGTTTGTATGATCTATCACCGATGTGCACGCGTGTGTGTATGATAAAATGATAATAAAAAACTTACATTAACATAAGGCTGATTATCTTGAATCTCTATTTAATCTTAATCTAGTTACAATCTTCTTTGCTCATTACGTCGGTGGCTGCATATTGTGTGCCCATCCATATTTTTGAGAAGATCTGATACTTTTCAGGAGAACTTTATTGGATCTTATGTAATTGTAGAAGTCACTGCATGATGTCTCATGGAAGTTGTATTGTAATGTCAAGAGACCCTTCATTGTAGCAACACTCAACTTATTCCTCTCTTTTATCCACTGACTTTTCATTAGTGAAAGTACTCACTCTACATTCGCATTGTGGGATGCTACAGCAAAGAAAAACTTAATTATCTTTTTTTTTTATTTGTATAAAAGCTGAAATTCCGGACGTTTGTAGAAATTTTAAAATTCCCCCCGGACGAGGATTTTGACACCTAAATGCAGGACATATCCGGGAAAATCCGGACGTATGGCAACCCTAAAATATTAGATGTGGTGTTCGAAATGCTTTCCGTGGGCAGCTGCACAACGACGTACCCGGGTAGCCAACTTTCAGTCGCACTTTGGATGACTTCAAGCGGGATATTGTTCCTAGTTTCCATCAACCGAGTTTTTAAGGATTGTATGTCTGTGACCTCTCTCCTCTGTAACTGAAGTTGATGTGATAGTAAACCTCACATGGTAAAATCCATTACGTTGAGATCTGGACTTTTCGAGGGCCATTCGTTGGGTTCAATGGAGTCAGGAGTATTGGCTCTGAGCCAGGCAACAGTGTGTAATAAGCTGATAATTCGTTACAGACGATAATGAATAAACAAGTAAAAAATGTGCCGAAGTTTCTTCTGCGTAATCCAGTTTTCTGTACAGCCGCTACAGCGTATAATCAAGGCCACCGAAAATAGATCTATCATCGGCGGTCTTGGTAGAATGCTGCATGAGCCGCGGCCCATGAAACTTTAACCGCGGCCCAGTGGTGGCCTATCCTATATCGTTGCCAGAAGCACGATTATGACTAAAATTAACCTTAAAGAAAATAAAAACTACTGAGGCTAGAGGATTGCAATTTGGTTTGTTTGATGATTGGAGGTTGGATGATTAACATACCAATTTTCAGCCCTCTAGCCTCAGTAGTTTTCAAGATCTGAAGGCGGACGGAAAAAAGTGCGGACAGAAAAAAGTGCGGACGGACAGACAAAGCCGATACAATCGTGTTGTTTTACAGAAAACTAAAATGGCAGTAAACAATATTTTACTATGTCCGAGTATGATCAGAGTTGTAGAAATTGGTTCGAAATATCTTTTCAAGTACTGTAGTTAAAGTCAGTACCTTGGGCGGGATTTCGCTTTTCCGAGTTTTCGTAATTTGTACAAGACGGTACCTGAATAATTACGGGTTGAGTTTTGGAGTTAATAAAATTGTAGAACAGTTGTTTCGTTCTTCCTTGCTCTCTCTCTCTCTCTCTCTCTCTCTCTCTCTCTCTCTCTCTCTCTCTCTCTCTCTCTTTTTAAATGTAGTCTGTTGTTTCGTTATGGCTCTTCATTTCGATATCCGAAGAATTTCCATCAAAGTATTTTGTCTACTTTAAACTTAAGCTAGTAATCAAAGCCTTGCCAAATGCTGAGCGACCCGAAGCTCTCCAGTTCTGTCGTCCTTGTTCGCAACTCGTCACGATTAAGTTAGAATGATCCGTTAATGGATCGTTCATTTTTGTGCTTAATTTATCTCCTTTGCGTTTCTTTTCTTTTGGGAGCGCGAGTGAGATGCATATCAGCATTTCAGAAAAAAACAAAAGAATTTGTGTGTGCATATATATATATATATATGATATATATATACTGTATATATATATATATATATATATATATATATATATATATATATATATATATATATATATATATATATATATATATATACTGTATATATGTGTGTGTGTATATATATATATATATATATATATATATATATATATATATATATATATATATATGAGAGAGAGAGAGAGAGAGAGAGAGAGAGAGAGAGAGAGAGAGAGAGAGAGAGAGAGAGAGAGAGAGCCAGCGATATTCATAATAAGAAATACCCCACAATGTTCACCTTTCAGCTCAGGTGCACGGTAGAGCTGAGAAGTTTATTTTTCTCTGAGCAAAATGCATATGCATGAAGTTATGACGTTGTGTGTTTAAATACTTTTCCACTTCCATGGAACATGAACAGAGGAATGTTTGTTGTTTACTCACATTCTTACGCGGGGAAAAATAAAAACAGCGGGAAGAGGAGAGAGAGAGCGAGAAATTATTGTGTGGGCGGACAAGACCCCAAGGACTACAGCTGCGTTCTTCCCGTCAGCCCTCTGGTGTCTATAATGACGCCCGTCCCGCCCATTTTCAACGCCCCTTGCGTTTGCCGGCGTCGCCTGTTCTTCCGGCGTAAGTTTCTGTTTTGACAGACATGACCATGTCCGTCAATCCTTTAACATATTGGTTATTTGCTTCTTCCTCTTTGTGGTTCCCAGGGTTTCATTTTATACGGAACATCCTGCGTGTTGTGTGTATCACACGCACTGGCACATACACACACACACACACACACACACATATATATATATATATATATATATATATATATATATATATATATATATACATACTAAATATATATATATATATATATATATATATATATATATATATATATATATATATATATATATATATATATTTTGTGTAAATGTGTTTATTATACGTGTTGAGTATATGTGTGTCTGTATATTTGCATTTACGAAATCGTCATACAAATAAGATTTAGAAAGATTCTTATTTTATTTGTGGCTGTGTTTCGATGTCTCCCCTTCATTCTCTTCTACTTCCCTTTCACACCTGCCCTATATCACAATAGTAAATAAATAAGTTAATATGTAAAAAGAGCTCAGACGTAACTATTTTTGTGTCAGTTTACATGTTCAATTATGTTTGTGTTGATACTATAGTTATACTATCATTAATTCTAAAGAAGCAAGAACGAGAAATTACTTCGAAAACAAATTTTCTTAAAGGAGAATAAAAAATGTCTTTCAAACAAGAATAAATCAGGTTTCTTACAGTTCATACTCATCGCCAACTTACAAGAACGTTGCTTGTTCGCGTTCAGTACCTGCAGCATTGCAGATGAATATTCCGAGTTGAGGTGCCTGTGTGTGTGTGTGTGTGTGTGTGTGTGTGTGTGTATCTGTGTTTGAATTTATGTATCAGAGATATTGATAATATTGGATTAAAAACTTTAGTTTCTTTCTCTCCCTCTACCTCTCGATTTGTTTTTGTTTTCCACCTCCGATATCATTCTCCCCTCATCCTGCCTTCAATCAACCCACTGTTCCTTTCGACGTCAAGAGAGCTAAGGTCATTCGGGTAAATATATGGTACAGCGGAAGTGTGGGCGGTGCTGGACCTTATGGGCGGTAACATTCCTTATTACCTAGCGCCCACGAGTCGCACTTCATTTAATCTTACTTTTTGCAGAAAATATTTTCGAAAAAGACTCTCTCTCTCTCTCTCTCTCTCTCTCTCTCTCTCTCTCTCTCTCTCTCTCTCTCTCTCTCTCTCTCTCTCTCTAAAGAGGAAAGATCTCTGAATATATATATATATATATATATATATATATATATATATATATATATATATATATATATATATATATATATATATATATATATATGTATATACATACATACATATATATTATATAAAATGTATTACGTTTTGTATAGTAAAAACAAATAAAACCTCTTATTACACACAATGTATGTTTTTAATGCCATTAGTTTGTAAGTTATTTAAATGGTTATATTACTGTGCTCAAATATGGAACAGTGCACCTAATAGCTGTAGTTTGCTACCTATATAGGCATTGTACTTAATCAATGCTAATCATTATTTTTTTCATAAATAATCAGCAAAATGTGATTATAATCATAATCTAATTATACACAAAAAGAAAAAATCAAATCATAATCAAAAACACCAAAATTAAAGTAATTATAATCAAATCATAATAAAATAAATGAAAAACAACTAATCGTGATCTAATGACAATCAAAAAAATATTCCAGACCATAATCAAAATCAAATCATAATAATTCTTTATACTGTAATCATGCCCATGTATGATTCTTCTCAGTTTTGTTCACTTAAACTTTATAAATATACCTAATAATCCAAACCTTCTTTACAGATAGGAACAAAGGACAAAACACTACTTCCAATTGTGGGCTTAGAACTCATGGTGCATTACATTGAGGTTAACTTTCAATCCATTACAGGCAGTTTTTTTCTTTCTGTGTTTTTATTATACATACATACATATATATATATATATATATATATATATATATATATATATATATATGTATATATATATATATATATATATATATATATATATATATATATATATATATATATATATATATATATATTATTGTTGTGGGTCATTCGTTGGATGAGTTTAATTATTAATTACTGTAATTTATGCAGCCTTGCTTACATAAGACCCACATAATCCCATCAATTAAGGCTGGAAGTTACCCCA
This sequence comes from Macrobrachium rosenbergii, assembly GCF_040412425.1. Classification (NCBI taxonomy): domain Eukaryota; kingdom Metazoa; phylum Arthropoda; class Malacostraca; order Decapoda; family Palaemonidae; genus Macrobrachium; species Macrobrachium rosenbergii. The sequence continues at coordinate 13,881,814 of NC_089743.1, read as the reverse complement.
AAGACAGACAATTAACTTAATTGGATTAGGTCGCCAGTTGGAACTAGGTTACTGAAGATTTTTATTTATTCTTGAACTAATGAATTAATTAACCCCATTAATCCCCCACCTAGTTCAACAAAAATGAATTGTTACAGTGAGGGAATCTACATGAGCCAATAACAGCTCCCCAATTTGTCCCCTTCGGACACAATAATATTTCCCCTACTTTAGGTTATAACGCAACAGTCTGATCGTCTAGTAGTGCTCTTGTGAGCAGTTCTCTTGCATAGTAAAGACTATTCCTCTTCCAAACAAAGGTATAATGAGGAGCCAGGCGTGCTGGAGTATTACTTATACGTCCTCTCGCTGACTATTAGTTGCTGCAAGGGGTGTATCTTAACTGTAGAATATTATACTAACACCATGGAGGATACTTTATGCAATCTCACTAGGCAACACTAATTATACTTTGTATACTTGACTTCATAACAGGGGTATGGTTCACCAGGATTCTTTAGTCAGTGTCTGAGAAGAGAGAAATTAAAAAAGAAGTACAGAGAGAAAGATAACAGAACAGCAAATAATTGTCATCCTCAGACTTACCTTTCGCAGCTTGCTTGCACACTAGCATCTGACGCCTGGGGTCTGAAGATGAGTTTTCCAATGATTCCACTGAGTTAGAAAAAAAGACAAAGGACAGAGTGAGCAGGAGCACTAACGATTGTGTGCCTTCTCCGCTTGGTTGCTGGACTCTCCCTGACCTGGAAGGCATGCTTGGGGGCTTGGCCTGTTGTGGACATCCAGCCCTCATAGCCTGCGGCAGTCTGAAAAATGGCAAAAAACACCGCCAATACACAGTTCAGAGAAAAGTAATGCATAGAGACACCCTCACTGAAGGTGGCCCCGGTGAAACCATTTCTGATGGATAGGTCTCTAAGCTAAACCTATAACCTGCTGAGATGGTTGGCTGTTTTGAACACAACAAACAGTAAACCGTTAGCTTTTCCTCCATGCATTCACAGAGGAAGCTTTTCCTCGGTGCTGTCTTCTCTTTGTCTCCTTTTTCTTGGTGGGGGTTTGATTATATACCTACCAAAGCAAAGGAGAGAGGTTGAACAGCATATTTATAAATATATATATATATATATATATATATATATATATATATATATATATATATATATATATATATATATATATATATATATATATAAGGTCTTTCTACAGCAGCATTTGAATTGCGAGATTGCAAGATTTTAGTTTACATTGAAATATAATCAGTCCGTTGGCGGGCGCTGGTTGGTGAGAAACGATCAAATGGAACCTGTATTGGACACGTTCGCTTCATATCAAATGCGCTATGCGTCTTTAATTGGCAATAGCTACTGAGGACATTTGGCCCAAATATGATTTTTAACTTTTCTCCAGAATTCATGAAAAATCTTCTAAGATATTAGGTGATTCTCATCAGATTTCTCAGAATTTTCTCTGAAATACTCTCATTTTTAAAAATTTCTTCGTATAGCCTCAGATTTCTCAGTCTGAAGAAATATCTCTAAAACTGACAGCACTGTTCGTTTATGAAGGTGATGACATGATACAATTTATATGATACCCTACCTTCATGTGAGTATGGAAATTTGAAGTCCGTCAAATGTTACTACTAACAACTTTTTTGCAGTGCTTGCATTTCAGTTTCACTCGAGTAGTTGGAGTTGCCATGAAAATGGTCCAGTATTGGTTTCCCCATGATGATCTAGAGTTGAGGAGTGGAGTGGAATGGTGAGTATGAGTCTGTACTACCAGCTGTCTTCCTTAAATTAGCCAGCAGCTTGTGCGTGTACAAATGTGTTGTCTGCCTTACATAGCCAGCAGCATGTACATGTACAAACATGTTGGGTCTTGTGTGACACAGTACAACAAGTAATGCACACACACAGCCACACACACACACCCACACACTCAATGATAGGCAGTTCCACGATTGATACGCAGACAACTTGTTTAAATACCCTGTGGCTGTGCACTACCACACCAACCTGGTGGCAATCATTTTCATCAGCACTACATGTCAAATCTGCTGAAGCATGAATAGGCTTTGTGTGCATTTGAATGATATATCATGGGAGACAAGTAAGTAAAAACATGAGATGGTGGTAAGCTTTCAAAACATACTTGGACTTCAATGAAAGTGAGGTGCTTCATGGAAATTACAAAGAAATAATCACAATAATAACATTTTAATCATTGATTGATTATGTAGTGAGAGCCATGGATTATGATTTTTTTGATTAGTTATCATAATCAAGCCCATGATTTTATCTAATATATATATATATATATATATATATATATATATATATATATATATATATATATATATATATATATATATATATTCTTACGTGGGTCCTTCGGCTGATGAGTTAATTATTGATTACTGTAATTTATGTAGCCCTGCTCTACCTAAGACCCACATAATCCTGTTAGTTAAAGCTAAAAGTTACCCCAACAGACAGACAATTACTTAATTAGATTAGGTCGCCAGTCGGAACTGTTATTGAATAATTTGATTATTTCTGGAACAAATGAATTAAATGATCCATTTATTGCCCACCTAGTCCCAACAAAAGAAAGAATGCATGGTTACAGTGAGGGAATTTACTTGAGCCAATTATTCAGCTTCGGACATAGTGATATTTCCCCTACTTCAGATGATCGTTCTCGTAGCTCACTCATAAGCAAGTCGAGTGTATTAAAGGCTATTCCTCTTCCAAACAATGGTATGATCAGGTTTCAAGGCTTGCCTGAGTATTACTTATACTTGACCTCTCCCTAATTCCTACTTACTGCAAAGGGGAATATCTTATGCAATCTCGCCAGGCAATAATGGTTATATGTCCTGTACTAGACTTCATATAGGAAATATGGTTCCACCAGGATCTCCAGTCAGTGGCTGAGGAAGAGGGAAAAATGGAAATAGAAGTACAATGGAAGAAATACCAGCAGTCAGCGAATACTTGTCAGTTCCAGACTTATCGTTCACGTAGGCTGCTTGCGCACTGCAGTGGACGCCCGGGATTCTGGAACAATGCGTAATGTCGATTCACTTAGTAAACATAAGATGAAAAGGGACAAAGGACAGAATTATCAGGAGCACGGACGCGTGCGTGTGCCCTGGAGGATTGCCATGTTCTCTCTCTCCAACTTTCTTGGGTCAGATTGGGCCGCTGTGTTCTCGTAAACAACGCTCCTTCCATAGCGTCTGGCAGTCTGAAAAAATGACAAAACATCGCCGATACATAGAACAGAGAAAAGGAAAGCTTAAGAACACCCTCACTAGAGGTGACCTGGTGAAAACCTCCCTGTTGGAAAGGTCTCTAATACTAGCTTATGAGTTGTTGGGAACAGTTAATTTTGAAAACACAGCCTAGCCTGCTTCCTCTGCTTTTCCCAGAGAGTTCTTCTTGTCTTTGTTAGGAGTATATTCCTACTAAAATAATGCAGGGAGGTCAAACAGCAGAATATTATATATATATATATATATATATATATATATATATATATATATACACACACATATATATATATATATATATATATATATATATATATATATATATATATATATATATATATATTGTATATATATATATGTGTGTGTGTATGTATATAATTTAACTTAATATAAAGTCTAATCCAGTTTGGGTGCATAATTTCTACTTTTAATAATTGGTATAGAGTGAATTTAGGTTTGGTACACACATTTATATATAATATATATATATATATATATATATATATATATATATATATATATATATATATATATATATATATATATATATATATATATATGTGTGTGTGTTACAGAGAATATGTGAAATCAGGATTTCAGGAATATCACTTGGGAATTTGTGAAATGACTAATCTGCTTAGGAACATTTAATACTAGCCTCTGGGGTGGGGGGGAGTCAAATGTGTTTTGCTGTTTTTAGTACTAGCCCTTGGGAGATCAAATGCACTTACGGACATTTGATCCCCAAGGGGTTAATACTAAACATGGCAAAATCATGTAACCCCCAGGGGCTAGTACTAAACACGGCAAAACAGTGTAGATGATCATTGTTTCGACATGTTTAGTATTAGCTCTCGGGGATCAAATGTTCCTAAGCGAGTTGCTCATTTCTCTCTGTCCCCGTCTGATCATGAGGGGGAAAATTGTTACTCCAAATGGACCAAGGAACTAATACATCTGATCATTGTATTTTCTCCCCCAGAGATAAGTCTGATTGTGACAAATTACTCCCAGTTCTCTTTCCCTTCAAGTGCAACTCTCATTTTTTTTTGGCGTTTCAATTTTTCCTCTCTTAAACAGTCACTGACTAAGACTCCTAGTAAAACATATCCCATTTATGAAGTTATCTATAAAGCACAATTTTTGTTGTCTATTGAAGTCACAATTTATTCTCCATGATTTTAACTGTATTATTTTTTAACTAAGAATCATCCCCTTGTGATTAGTAATGACAAGTGAGTTTCTGTAATACAAGATTGTTATCTGGATACGAACTTTTCCAGAATTATGTTCGCCTTGTGCCTGCACACCATCCTCTTTCTGGGAGAATCTGCATCCTTAGTATAAAGAAGCCATAATCCGACCTTGCAGTAAATTTCTGATACAGCGTCTGAGAAGCATAGTAACCTGTTGCGTCCATTCTATGTAGCATTGAAGTTTGTCCGAAGTCGGATTCGTATTCAGAGCTGCTTTTAGCTCCTGTAAATAATCCATTTCATTTTTAGTTTATTTACTTTTGCCGAAACTAGTGTTCTGGCAAGTTTTCTGAATTCATTCATGTGGTTATGAATAAACCTCTATTCTTTGTTAACAAGTGTTAACTGGCTACCTGATTTATTCACTATCTGTCCTTTAGAGTTAAATATATCCTTAATTGACAGAATTACGTGGGTCTTAGGTAAAGCAAGGCAATATAAATCAAAGTAACTAATAATTAAACTCATTAGCTGAAGGACCCACATACCAATAATATATATATATATATATATATATATATATATATATATATATATATATATATATATATATATATATATATATATATATATATATATATATATATATCAACTGTATTTCTTCCTTTAGCTTGGCTTTCAGAGACTTTTTTTTTTTAAATGAGTGTGCTATTTCCACAAAATGGTTAAAAGGAAAACCATAAAGGAAAAGCTTCCGATTTCGTAGCAAGTAGTTTTTCTTGAATCCAGTAATTGTTGTTACCCAATTACACATACATATACTGTACATTCATATATGTCTATAGAAGTAATCAACACACAATTATGTGTGGATAATTAATAAATTTCTTATTCACTTAAGGATTGAACCCAGGTCTTTCAACTGAACGACACAACTCATAAAAATTAGAACATAAGTTCCACTGTACCTGGGCAGACTTACTGCCTAGCATACCAGTGAATGAAATGCTATCATTTGGGTCATTGTGAGAGGGGAAATTGGGTAAAATGCTATCATTTGGGTCATTGTCAGAGGGGAAATTGGGTAAAATGCTATCATTTGGGTCATTGTGAGAGGGGAAATTGGGTAAAATGCTATCATTTGGGTCATTGTGAGAGGGAAATTGGGTAAAATGCTATCATTTGGGTCATTGTCAGAAGGGAAGTTGGGTGAAATGCTTAGGTTCCTACTTGTTTTATGACCCGTTTGGTTCAGATGGTAGCACTATTGCCTTTCAATTGAAAAACCTGGGTTCGATCCCGATGTGAGTCAGAAATTTCTATACATATCTTTATTATATATATATATATATATATATATATATATATATATATATATATATATATATATACGTGTATTTGCATCCATTCTTGTATAAATGGATAATAACAGCATTCATTGGTTTCTAGGAAACCGGCGCGGTGGTTTGATGAAAGCAAAGATTAACAAACGCCGTGTAAGTATTGGGTTATGAAAAATTAGATCTAGGTTGGGTTCCAACTTCTTTTATGACTTGTGTGGTACAGTTGGTAACGCTCCTGCCCTTTAATTGAAAGATTGGGTTCGATCCAGATGTGAGTCAGAAATTTATTTTTGCTCCGCACTTAACTGTGTGCTTGTATGCTGATTAATTCTGTTATATATATATGTATATATATATAATATATATATATATATATATATATATATATATATATATATATATATATAAATCATTTACATGTAAAGATTCATGTTCATTCAGTTGCCATAAAATAACGGTAATAATTATTCTTGTTTTCTAGACCTTTTAATTTGCAATTTGAAACGCATATCATGTTGCTCTTTTGTAGACGAAATTATTTTGTCCAATTAACAAAGAACAAAGCTATGAGTTGGTGATAATTTTTGCATTATTGTTAGATTAGGCTAATGATTGGAATATTTCGTATTGGCGGGTGTTGATAACGCTTCACATTCTGAAGAGGAATCTGGCTATTCACAAATTGATAGTCATAAAAATCTGGTGAGCTTTATACAAAATCAACCTAGTCAGGGTCCATTGTGAAATTTTCTTTCTTTTTTTCTCTAACCATAATGGGACGAGTCACTCGATTTCTATTCTCCCCGAGATTCGAGGATAACAATGAGAGCAGGCCAAAGAGTTTGACCCATTTTAATTTGATTGGCTATGAAAATTCTTTTCCATTCATTTATTATCAATGACGTAAGATGCCCAGCATATATATTTTGTAACTTCCATGACGCTTTTAACGAAGATGTATATATTGTATCTGGTTCTAAATTATTTAAATGATGAGTAATTTTTTCGAACTATAATTTATCAAATTTGCTCATGTAGATTTCTTGTTATATGACTCATTTAAACCAGATTTACTGAGAATTGGTGACACTGTACTTAATTTTTTCTCTGAAGGAAATAATCTCTAGTATGTCACACTTTTTGGAGTCTTTGTTTTGCCAGTACCGGGCAGTTGATCTCTTGTGTGGATTTCTACAAAAGCCAGATTTGTTTTCCCAGTCATTGGTACTTATAGTTCAAGACACTGTTTCAGAACACTGTCGAAAGGCTTTTATGTTGGCAGCCTTCTTGAAGGCATATTTCATGAATTTCTTGAGTTGTTATGTACTGTTTGGTTTCTGAAGGGTCAACATCTTGTTCTGTAGGGTGCCTTGCACCATATAAGTGTAAAGCTTTTTAATAGCCTTCATTAGTTATATATATGTTAATGCTCGTGGATTTGAGAAAGGTTGCCATTCTATCTTAAAGATGCATGTGCTTTACCTTACCTCGTAAATTTCTTTGCTGCTACTTATTTGTATAGATTAATGATTTAATCAATTAGCTAATTAACTGATATTTGGGTAATAAATAATTGGCCCATTTAAATGTTTTTAATGATTTATTTTTATCTCTGTTTCATTAGCTTAAGCCAATTTTTAGCTAAGTTCTTTTGCTTTAGGAGCGTGTATATTTGTCGTGTTTTATGAACAAACATTAAAAGTATAGGTAATAAATGTAATTAACTTATATAAAGATGCTTCTAAACTTTCTTGATAATAACTCTCTCTCTCTCTCTCTCTCTCTCTCTCTCTCTCTCTCTCTCTCTCTCTCTCTCTCTCTCTCTCTCTCTCTCTCTCTGTTGATGATAAATATTCAGAATGCTATTCATCTAACCTTTATGGGAATGTGCTGTTTATCGGAAACGTTAATGTTTTTCAGTTACGCTTCCTCAGCGTTATATTAAGGCCTGAGAGAATAGCGACATATTGTATTGTTAAGATCTCTACTATAGTCTCTCTCTCTCTCTCTCTCTCTCTCTCTCTCTCTCTCTCTCTCTCTCTCTCTCTCTCTCTCTCTCTCTCAGTTCTCGAACACCATAAGAAGGATATTTTCATTTTCGAGTTTCCTAACTTATCAGGTGTCCTTTGCCGCTGCCCTCTTACGATTATCAGTGACGTAGAGAGGTGCAACGCCAGATGAAGTCGAAATAAAACTGTCTCATGCCGCTGGAAGATGTTCCCATAAGTTCTCTTCTTGGCTGTCTCAGTTCAAAGGCAGCGATGTATCCGAAGGGCTTCAGTAGCTCACTCTGCGGTACACCACAAGGGTTGTGTCCTCTTGACTCAATCAAGGCCGGTGTGTCATTATCTTTATTAAACTCTATTACATCCCTCATTCGAGGGCCAATATGAAGACAATCTCAGCGTCTCATCGGCGTCTTCTTCCCATCTATAGAAATATGAATCTGGTTCAGACTGTCACTTATTGGACATTTTGTTCAATTCATTTGTGGCAATATTGCATCCAGTAGCTTACATGCATTTACTACTGTCTAGCTTTTTACTTATTTTCTTTCAGCTTTCTTAATTGGAGTACATACGTGTGTGTATATATATATATATATATATATATATATATATATATATATATATATATATATATATATATATAAATGTACATATGTATACATATACAGTATATAGATGTGTGTGTATGTATGTATGTATATATATATATGTGTGCGTGTATATATATATTTTTTCACAAAGCTAACGATTGTCTATAGATACTCAAGGAAAACTTTTACGAACATCATTCATGTGCACATATATTCCACATATTTTAGAAATTCTTGAGGGGAAAGCCAATGAGCATTGTTAATCCTTTCTCGAAACTAGCACAGTTCGAACGTTTAGGTGAAAGGTTAATTGTAGCTAGGGAAAAACAATACCAGGTGTGGGTCTTCGACACTTTACCTCGAACCCACTTCGTCTTCAGGGCCACCTTCCTTAGCCCTGATTCCATACAAATTTTCGGCTTCTTGCATCTCGACCTCCTGTTCTTTTAATAATAGTGCTTCTGTTGTTTTATAATGCAGTCCCAGCTGCATTTCCTCCCAACACATGGAAATAAAAGCTGGAGAGATATAGTTGTTGGTTAAACAATAGATACGAGTCATTGTAGAAATGTGGCGAAATATTAAATACTAGCTGTAGGTAATAGAGATTAACTCTTCTAGGTGTTTGGAATCTGCAGACATGTTTTAGGAAAGAACGGCATTTTTATTTTATACTGGAGTAATGTTTGAAAAGTTGAAAATACATTGAAAATGGATTATGTCTGGAGAATGTAGTCCTATTACACTGATCTGAACCTTGGGAAACTTACTGAAGGTACCCACTACCCACTTTTCCGCTTGTGACGCAGGGATATACTGATACGGAGACTTTGAACATCGACCTTAACGGTACGAAACATGGGCATTATTAAACTATAAACACACACACAAAATATATATATATATATATATATATATATATATATATATATATATATATATATATATATATATATATATATATAATATATAAACTAGCGAAATTTCTAATCAGTTTTCTACAGCCATTGACAGCAAATCAATATACATTAAAAAACACGTATGAGTTCAAGAACATCATCAGTTTTGATGAAATACCCGAAGGTGCAGTGCTGGTAAGCTTTGACATTACCTCCTTGTTCACAAACGTTCCTGTCAAAGAAACAGTTGATATAGTTTTGAACTCTATTTACAATAACATTGAACAAGTGAGAAATATTGCAAAGAATGCTTTTAAAATGCTCCTTAACTTATGCATAAACGATAACCACTTTTTATTCAATAATTTGCAGTACAAACAATTTGAGGGTTTCACATAGGATCTCCACTTTCAACCCCAATGGCCAACATATTTCTGTGTTTTCGTGAAAAAAGTTGGCTGGATGATTGTCCCTTAGAGTTTAAAGTCATTCATCACAGGTATGTTGACGAAATATTTTTGGTTTTCAGTCACCTAAGTCACGTACAGCAGTTCTATGATTACTTATATAGTAAACACCCTTGTATTCAGTTTACCGTGGAACGTGAAGAAAATAATATTCTTAACTTTTTAGATATGAGGCTATCAGTCGAGAAACATGCCAGGCGACATCCAGGGTCAAGGTATTTTTTTAATTTAATTTATTATATTTTAAAAATGGCACTTGGCATGTTTCTCGACTGAAAAGCTCATATAAGCATTACCAAAACTACCGTAAACAGTAAACCACTCACAAGTTTTAGCATTTTCAGAAAGTCCACTTTTACCGGTCTTGGAATGAATTTCCAAAGTGCTACATTCTTTAATTTTAAAATAAATAACATAAAGACTTTAATATATGGAGCATGTTCTCTTTGCAGCTCCTGGCAGTCATTTGAATCAGAAATAAACTTTTTTTAACTATTTCAAAAATAATGCTTATCCTAGTAACATAGCTCTTCCTTGGATGAGTCGGTAGAGTTGTGGTCTTGCAGTCGTTAGGCCCGAGTTCGACTTCCCGGCCGGCTAATGAAGAACTAGAGGAATTTATTTCTGGTGATAGAAATTCATTTCTCGCTATAATGTGGTTCGGATTCCACAATAAGCTGTAGGTCCCGTTGCTAAGTAACCAATTGGTTCTTAGCCAGGTTAAATAAGTCTAATCCTTCGGGCCAGCCCTAGGAGAGCTGTTAATCAGTTCAGTGGTCTGGTAAACTAAGATATACTTTTTCCCCCTAGTAACATAATATATAAAGAAATAAAAAACTTCCCAGATAAATCTCTTAGTATAAGTAGCAAAATAGATATACCAAGGGATGATAAACTGACTATGTATTTTAAATTACCACCGTATATAAGTTATCCATGTTCTACATACGTTACAAGCGAACTAAAAAATATGTTTAGGTATAGCTTTCCCCACATTAACCCCAAGTTAATATTTACCGACAACCATACTATTCAAGCGTTGTTAAACCATAAGGATAAACTCCCTTCAGACCTTTTGTCTGGAATGACCTGTATTTACAAGAGTGACGCCTGTAGCGCCACCTATAATGGCCAGTCAAAGAGGTCAGTCCGGACAAGATCTTCCGAACATTATAGTATTTCGCCACGTACTGGCTGATTGCTGGCCAAGCCAACCAGATCACCGATTTTATAACATATAGAGGAATGTAATACAGGTAGATTAGAAAATTTTAGTGTCCTTGGTACTTTTAATGAAGAATCATTATTGAGAATCTCTGAGTCAATTGAAATATTTTTATTAGAAAACCAGAGGTTAACCTTGACAATTCATCTTATCCCTTCCCTTTAATATAAATTTTTTAATAACTCCGTAATAATGTAAACTGTTGAATTTCTGTTTTACCTAATAAGTAGTTTATATGCTATTGTAAATCACTTTAAAGATTTTATCAATTATCTCTATTGTTGTCATTTTTACTCAGCTTTGTCAGCCAATAATGATTGTGTAATCTTTTAACTCTCAAAATGCTGTAATGTCTCTTTTACGCTTGAAAATGTTATGAAGAAATAATGAAACACGTCACAAATAAAATGTAGTGGTTCTTAACCTGAGCTCTTCTTTTCCTGCTGAGACTTAGATTTCCAGAACATCTGTCTGCTTACACTATATATATATATATATATATATATATATATATATATATATATATATATATATATATATATATATATATATATATATATATATATATATATATATATATATATATATATATATATTATATATATATTATGTATATAATATATATATATATATATATATATATATATATATATATATATATATATATATATATATATATATATATATATATATATATATATATATATATATATATATATATATATATATATATATACACACATACACACACACACACACACACACACACACATATATATATATATATATATATATATATATATATATATATATATAAAATATGTACAAGTTGACCAACATGCACTGCCCAGGAAAACTTTGAATAACAACCAATTAACTCTCTCTCTCTCTCTCTCTCTCTCTCTCTCTCTCTCTCTCTCTCTCCTGTGAAGATAGTTACTTCAGTTACATTGCCCAGCATTTTTGACATTTTATATTTCACCCCTTCTCACCCCCACTTCCTATCGGGGCCTTAACTTGGACTTAAAGGGTATCGGGAGTGTTACCATTCATCTCAGTGACCTCGAAAACTATGGATTAGACACTAATATCTGTCATTTTTTACATTTTATTTTCACCCCTTCTCAGCCATCCCCCCTTGCTATTAAGGGGTGAACTTGGACTTAAAGGCATCGGGAGTATCACTATTCATCTCAGTGATGTCAAAAACTATGGATTAGACACTAATATCTCTAGTTTTCGGTTATTTTTCCATGTCACCCCCTTCCCACCCCACCCCCTTTGGTGCTAGGGCTCTCTTACCCCCACAGTATGCAGACAGTAAGTCATATGTATGCTGAAATGAGGTATGATAAAACCATAGAGATTGTTTGGTTACTAAGTCTGCGGGCAGAACCAGCCCCATTTCAGGGAAGCCCTTCCCACCCCTACCCCCTTTGGTGCCCTTTGGTGCTAGTGATGTCTTACTCCCACAGTATTCTTTTTCAGATAGCAAGTCATATGTATACCAAGTTTGGTTGAAATTGCTCAGTGCGTCCCTGAGTTATGTTGGAACATACACACCAATACATACATTTATCCATGTGTGTGTATATATATATATATATATATATATATATATATATATATATATATATATATATATATATATATATATATATATATATAATTATATATATATATATATATCTTTAGAAAAAAAGCTGGATTCTGGAAAAATTATGGTCAAGTCATACATGCTCGTATGACTTACTAAAATGTTTTGGCTGTACAGCGAAGACGTAAATATTTTCTTATTTTTTGACAATTACGAAAATTTACGTATTTTTACTTTGAGATAACACTCTGAACTTAACCGAAAATCTAAAGAAGTAAAATATTTTGAATTTTGGTGAAGAAAATTTTGCCAGATATCTGTTTTTTATTGGAAAATCTTCAAGTTTTTTATCATTGAAATTTTAGTGGAAAACCAGACATTATGTTAAAGTTAACCAAAAGAGCGAAAAATAGGTCGAAAAATTAAACAATTTGGCAAAATACAGTGATTACACTTTTCCATGTTTGAGGGGAATTAAAGGTAATTGCAAAGAAATGTAAGAGAATTAAGATTACAAAAATTATATAATTTGTTTTTTTAAGTGAAAACTTCTTGCTTTAGGTTCTCTCTTGACGAATTACAAGCATGTTTCGAACTGAAAAGAAACAAATGTTTTCACTTTCATGTAAAGAACGAATTCGTTTTTCATTTTTTGGAGGCAGAGAGTTTGCTGTTTCTTTTAGAGCGAAATTAGTTCAGTATTTCAACTTTTTCTGATTTTTTTTAGAATCAAAAGCAGACAAATTATGAAATCTTTGCCGAATAAGTTTTTATTTTTTGGTTGAATATTAGACTTTTTAACAGAAAAAATGGCCTGGTGTCCCGATTTTAATGTGGTGAAAGAATTTAGAAAAGTAAAAAATAAAATAAAATAAAACAAAATAAAAAATCAGTGTTCAACTTTGCTTGAAGAAGGAATTAGTTGCTGCGTTAGGGGGTAACTTGATTTTTTATGAAGAAACCCATGAAAATGATATGACTTCCGAATGTAAAACTAGATTGATTAAAGTACAAGTAAACAAATTTTTTACCATCTTCGAGCAAGTAGAAACTTTTTGAAAGGGACAGGACAGTTATCTGTGCTTTGACAAAAGATTTGCGTTTAACCAAGTAAAGGAACTGTGTATATATATATATATATATATATATATATATATATATATATATATATATATATATATATATATATATATTGAGTGGTTTATTAGTAGCATTTTTTGGAGAAGTAAATATGGGAAAATGTTTTTGTATGGATTACGAATTAACATACACAAAGAAATACAATTGAAGTAACATACTGGCTTTTGAAGTTTTGCATTAATTGAAAATTTTCAAGGCTGTTTCAGCAAATTTCTTGAGGCAAATAAAAGGTTTAACAAATCGAAGGTATGCGGGCATGATTTTATACAAGGGAGTGGGAACATGTTGAGAAAAGTAGAGCAGAAAGTGGTTGAATGCCCGTAAAAATCATATTGTTCTTCGGAAAATCAGTATTTTCATTGTTTTGTGAGGAACTTGGAAATGAGAGAAGATGGTGCGTCAACGTATTGACTCTTTGAAAGGAGTGGATTGTTGCTGAATAGGTTTTGGGATTCTGTGATGCCATAAATTTTCTATGAACAAGGCAAAGAGAGACAAAATTGTATGCCTCACTTAGAGTACCATGGTTAGTTGCAAATTAGGCGGATGCTTGATGATCCACGAAAAATGGCGTGCCTGTTTTTTTCCTACAGAATGAAATGACAGGCATGGCGCTGATTTATACTTCGAGGAGGGGGTGTTGGAGTTGTTCTCATTGTTGTAGCAATAGCTGGCCTTATGCCAGCGAGGGCTCTTGCTCTTGGAGAGGCCTGTTAAAGGTGTTGGAGATAATTGACTGCATAATACATATGGGAACTGTAAAGAAGACGCGAATTTAAGCTCGTAGATACGAAAGGCAAGAAATTGCTGTTCTCCTTGAAAACAGAAAGAGACAAAATAAAATGCCTCTGAATGGAGTGAACAAATGAGGAAAAAGTGGGGACAAGCAGCGGACGAGAAGTGATGAAATGTTGAGGGGATGGGGGGAGGGAGGAAGGGGGGAATAAGGAATCGTAAAAATGATGATGACGACGATGATGATGATGGTGATGCTAAGAGCAGACACACATGAATCAAGAATAATTGTTACTGCGCTTTGCAGGTCATGTCACCGGCCACCTGTAATATTCTGCCATTAACGCAATTTATGAAGGGTTCAGCATCACCTTTTTACAATGATTATCGACAATTCTTTTCCTTTTACTGGGTCGCTGTCGCCTGTTCTCGGAATTCTCTCTTCTAGTGTCCTTGTTATTTTCTTTTATTTTTTATTTTTTTTTTAATGTTGCAGTTGTTGTTGTTCTTCTTCTTCTGCTTCCTTTTCTTCTTCTTCTTATTGTTGTTCTTATTGTTTGTTTTGCAATGGCACGAATTTTCCGGTAACAGTATTTAAAAAAATTAAATTACTGTATACATTGTTAAAAGTATATGAGAATTTACCTTTGCTACTCCTTTTGTGCTTTAACATTATCGAATTTTGAGGTTGATATAGTAGACAGCGTTGTTGACCTTGTTTGGGATGTTTTCGTTAATAATATAGTTGTTCTGTTGGGATGATGAAAATGACATTACATTATATTAGAGTCAGGGTTTCATTTTATTCTTTCCTACGCTACTGTTTTTTCCATGAAGTTCTGAAAATCAATCTCTTAGCAGGACATTATTATTATTATTATTATTATTATTATTATTATTATTATTATTATTATTATTATTATTATTATTATTATTATTATTATTATTATTGAGATCTTTTAGTTATGCTGCTAGGTATATAATTATCAACAACAATTTGTTGGACCCTCAGACATTTACTTAACTGAATTCTTTTAATTCAGGCATTATTATCCTAAACGTTCAGTCACCCGGCCTTTTTCTGCTTCTTTTAATGTTACTGGACACTAGTATTAAATCTTTCTTCAGGTCGAGGCTACAAGGGCATGTAGCCGGGAAATACACTTATTAAAATTCGTTTCACATTTCTTGTAAGTTTAAACATAATATTAATAGACAATTGCCAGCTTTCCAAAATTTGGCTACAATAGAGGCAGGACCCTCAGAAAGTGGTATCCCTTCGCTTTTAACTATACGTGCCGAGAAAGCTGTCATTGAAATATGCATCAGACGTTAAATTGCATTTCAGGAGTATTGTACCTTGAGAAATGTATACTCATCGTTTAAACTCGTTATCTAATGTTAGTTGAAATTCTATTTGTGAAATTCTGTTTGTGATTATAGTGTGTTTTTCCGTCGTAGACAAAAAAAAAAAAAAAGTGTACTGGTGCCATCTGCCAGTAGAGTGTCATTCCAACAGTGAACAATAAAATAACTTAGTATGATGACGTATTGGTAGATGTTTCCGAAGCGGCCGAAGTCGTATGTTAAGCTCTACGGTTCCATTATTCTCTCAGGAAATGGTCCGAACTAAAACACCCAATGGGCCTAGGGTAGGTCTGACTCTTGTCAAATCAAAATACTTTCATTAAAGTGGAATAATACTGGTAAAATAGTGCTCGTCTGAATTCATAATGTGTTACTGTGCGCAGGTTTAAATCTTTCACGATATACAATTTAAAGCACATTAATCATAATCTTATTTAAAGGAGGACGACATTTCAAAGGAAATCTCAGCTCAAAGCATTGACATTTCCTTGCACATTTAACATTTCCTGGTAAATACACTACAAAACAATATTTACTGAAAGTATCTATGGATGACATACCAAACCATACAGTATATTTGTAACTGGTGTTTTTGTCTAGATCCTTAAAAACTTGAATAATGGTTGTTTCTTTGAACTTATGCAAACTTAAAAAAAAAAAAAAACTCAAATGACTAGCAAATAATAGCCTGATCATCTTCTGTTGTGCCCTGTTATTATAGATTTATTTTCATTGCTCCATTTCTTATACATACACACACACATATATATATGTGTATATATATATATATATATATATATATATATATATATATATATATATATATAGTAATATGGAAAGTCCCATATCAATTTTAGAACGTAACAACTACCATATAAAAATAATTTCATTATTTATGGCCAATTTTCTTACTCTAGTCAAAGCTCCCAGTTGCAGATTCTGCACAAACGTCTGATTCGCCAAAAGGTGGCATTACTTGTTGAGTTGTCGTGTTGGGACCTGACCCTATACTTCTCAGGCCATTGCATGGTATATTTACTGATTATGATGGAAATATTTTGGTGAAAACTGCATTTGAAATCTATTGACCTAAAAATGTAAATAGCTACAGTGTAAGATAAACGGCAGGAAAATGGACCCTCTTTAGGCCAGTCTCTTGGCTAATAGCAAACTGAGTATATTAGCCAAGCCTGTTTATTTTAGCATGACTGAAATATTGTTTTAAAAAGGAATATTGAAGTCTAGCTTAGCTGACTCTGACATATCGATGAGTTCTTATATCCAGTGGTCTTAGAAAAAAATTTAGGGTAGACCGTTTCACTTAAAATGAAATGTACAAAAAGGTAGGCACCAAATCTCTCAGGTTAACAACAAGTCCAGTTTTGATTATCATCATTCCTAACCTATCTTAGATTCAGCTTTTGTTTCTGACCTTAAGCTGGAATGGATGTTTACATAACAGCTTGTGTCATATATATATATATATATATATATATATATATATATATATATATATATATATGTATGTATGTATGTATGTATGTATGTGTATACACAAATACACACAATAACTTCTCGCTGCTGGGAAGAAATATATATATAAGCGATGTATATATATATATATATATATATATATATATATATATATATATATATATATATATATTAATTATATAATATAAATTGCTTGTGCCATGCACAGAGTTTTTAAGCATGTCTAAGCAAAAAGTTCACTTCGGTCATTGTCACAACAACAGTAATATATCTATAAGATAAGACATTATTAGAAGCTTTGCATAATAAGGGTTCCAGTGGAGCCCTGAATGACGAAGAGATTCTTGGAGCTTCCAGCAGTGAATTCCATTCCTCATATATATATTTCCACATAACAGATTTCTTATATCTATTTTGAAAAAGCGAAGTTCTACTAATTAAAAGCTAGTTCTACTAGCAGCTGGTCACAAAGAGGTGCGAGAGCCATCGGAGAAAAACATAGATTTGAAGGTTAAGTTAAAACTTCTCTCGAGTTACCCAACCATACAAAAAATTGGCCCTCCCCATTTTTGAGGGAGGGTTGTAGGCCAACGGCGTTAAGTATCCATTAACTGAACCCTCCGATAACTTAGGTGATAAGATGGTTGAAGTGTAGTTAGTGTTTTACTACTGTGGGAAACCTTTTTGTTATTATTATTATTATTACTGATAATAATGATAATAATAGTTACTGAAATATACCTATTTTGAATGATCAATTGATGCAACACCAATGTTAAAAATGACTAAAATTTGGTCAAGAATTGGCCCCGTCAGATCTTTAGGTAAATATCTCTCTCTCTCTCTCTCTCTCTCTCTCTCTCTCTCTCTCTCTCTCTCTCTCTCTACAATGCTTGCACCAAGCAGAATAATGAAGGCGATGATGATGATGGAAAAACATACCTGTTCTCTCAGAGCGAAACTTTTAAAATTAAATGCTGTGAGATGTTGCCACTCCACGTCTCCTGGACAATATTTATGAAGACCCTGTTCTCAGTATGGCCGCTGCCCTGACGCTCAGGGAATGGTTTTTGCGGCGCTCATATCCAAGTGCCCCGCCAAGTATGATGTTGGCGCTTATGTTTCCATTATGATGCCATTTCCCTCGCTGATTTATTTACCCGAAGCCAGTCTTGGGAAGCTGTTTATTTCTAGTTTTTATTGTCGCGGCGGTTGTAGTTGATCGGTGTTTTTTATATATATATATATATATATATATATATATATATATATATATATATATATATATATATATATATATATATATATATATATATATATATATATATGAACATTCACTATCCCTTCTTGTCTCGAGCAATAATTTTATACACCTGATAGTTACCTGACTGTAGTGGGTTGCAGGCAAGGCATAGAAGGGTAATAAATTTACCTTTTAATGCTAGTTAAGAATCGAGTGTGTAATACTTTCTTGGGCCACTTTTAAGGGATGAGCTAATATATATATATATATATATATATATATATATATATATATATATATATATATATATATATATATATATATATAGAGAGAGAGAGAGAGAGAGAGAGAGAGAGAGAGAGAGAGAGATATGTATATATATATATATATATATATATATATATATATATATATATATATATATATATATATATATATATATATATATATGTAATATGGACAGTAACTTTGGAGAAAAACAAGAAAATAGTCATCGCAATGTCGACCCATTCTCGTTTCCCAAATCCAATCGGACCCAGATCCAGACTGTCAGAAACTCACGTTCAATTAAATTCTTCAGTCTAAATCATATCAACTAATTATATTTACTTTTCTCCTGATGAGTGCTTGTTTAAAGTTAGTGATCGTAGTGAAAAAAAATATGCTTTACGATTAATTTTTCTTTTTTAAATTATAAGAATATCTTAGGAAAGATCACTTGAAATACTGGTGGCACTAGAGTAACTAGCTCGATCAATTCT
Organism: Macrobrachium rosenbergii; assembly: GCF_040412425.1. Taxonomy (NCBI): domain Eukaryota; kingdom Metazoa; phylum Arthropoda; class Malacostraca; order Decapoda; family Palaemonidae; genus Macrobrachium; species Macrobrachium rosenbergii. The sequence continues at coordinate 13,862,467 of NC_089743.1, read as the reverse complement.
TCCCCTTCTGTTAGTGACAGATACTTATGTTGCCTTTTCTGTTTAATATTGTTGCCGCATTATTGTGTGGAATTTGAGAAGTGTGCCACCCGATGATAAAACAGCTCTTCTTGGCATTATATATATATATAATGTACAGTATATATACCTCTCTTGATGGCTCAGTCGGTAGACCGTCGACTGGAGTCGCTGGATAAGTATCTGTGTCCAGGGATCGAGACCCGGCAGTACCAATTCATTTATCACTTATAAATTCTCCTTCGGTGATGATTCCCCATCGGGGATATTCCCGAGGCAGCGTGGATTTGATATTAAGCGACATTTGTAGCTTCATGATTGTATATAAATCATAGTGTGATAAAAAATTTCATATTATATATATATATATATATATATATATATATATATATATATATATATATATATATATATATATATATATATAAATATATATATAGATATATAGATAGATACAGATAGATATTTATATAATATAGATACAGTTATAGATATATAATACATATTTATATATATGTGTGTGTTTGTATGTATGTCATATGTGTGTATATATATATGTGTGTATGTGTGTGTGTGTGTATGTGAGCCCTTGTGCACTAACTGGATATGGCTTTTCATCGATTCTGTTGTGAGACATTCATTTGATATTGACATAAAAGCCGAAAATAGAATTTTCATGTACTTTTACACTTTCATTAGGCTCTTTTTTTCCTTTCTTTTATTCGCCAACCTCGTCGCTGGCGAAATGGTGTGTAATATTCCGTTTGGATGTGATAATGACAGAACCATTTTAATGGGCACTTTTATGGCATCTTAAATAGTAAGACTTGGGTTCGTGTTGATATTTTCAAAGGGTTATTTGGTGGTATCGCTTATAATTACATCTTCGTGGGAGTGAAACTCTCTCTCTCTCTCTCTCTCTCTCTCTCTCTCTCTCTCTCTCTCTCTCTCTCTCTCTCTCTGAAAACGGACCTGTAGTGTTCGTCAAACGTTTTATATTTGCAGGTTTTTCTTAAAGAAGCATTCTTTATATGAACACAGAAGGAATGTGCACCAGCTAAGTGTCTCTTTTAAGGGGATAAATGTTACATAAATAATTTAGCAGCCTGAAGAAAAGGAAGGAGTTTATTAAATCGTATAGTGAACAAACCAGTGCGTCATAAAAACTGATAAACTATTGTAAATTGTTATCATGGCAGTGGGTAAGCAAGAACGGGTCATACTGCAAATTTTAAACTTGAAGGTCATATGT
>NC_089743.1:13841197-13856197 GCF_040412425.1 Macrobrachium rosenbergii | reverse complement strand
AGAGATTGAATGTAGGAGAGAATATTTTTATTTAGCGATCTGCTAAAGGGAAAGGCTTCCTTATGTTCGTCCCTTACATTGAATGTAGGAGAGAATATTTTCATTTAGCGATCTGCTAATGGGAAAGGCGTCCTTATGTTCGTCCCTTACATTGAATGTAGGAGAGAATATTTTTATTTAGCGATCTACTAAAGGGAGAGGCGTCCTTATGTTCGTCCCTTACATTGAATGTAGGAGAGAATATTTTTATTTAGCTATCTACTAAGGGAAAGGCGTCCTTATGTTCGTCCCTTACATTGAATGTAGGAGAGAATATTTTTATTTAGCGATCTACTAAGGGAAAGGCATCCTTATGTTCGTCCCTTACATTGAATGTAGGAGAGAATATTTTTATTTAGCGATCTACTAAGGGGAAAGGCGTCCTTATGTTCGTCCCTTACATTGAATGTAGGAGAGAATATTTTTATTTAGCGATCTACTAAGGGGAAAGGCATCCTTATGTTCGTCCCTTACATTGAATGTAGGAGAGAATATTTTTATTTAGCTATCTACTAAGGGGAAAGGCGTCCTTATGTTCGTCCCTTACATTGAATGTAGGAGAGAATATTTTTATTTAGCGATCTACTAAGGGGAAAGGCGTCCTTATGTTCGTCCCTTACATTGAATGTAGGAGAGAATATTTTTATTTAGCGATCTACTAAAGGGAGAGGCGTCCTTATGTTCGTCCCTTACATTGAATGTAGGAGAGAATATTTTTATTCAGCGATCTACTAAAGGGAAAGGCGTCCTTATGTTCGTCCCTTACATTGAATGTAGGAGAGAATATTTTTATTTAGCGATCTACTAAGGGGAAAGGCGTCCTTATGCTCGTCCCTTACATTGAATGTAGGAGAGATATTTTTTTATTTAGCGATCTACTAAGGGAAAGGCGTCCTTATGTTCGTCCCTTACATTGAATGTAGGAGAGAATATTTTTATTTAGCTATCTACTAAGGGGAAAGGCGTCCTTATGTTCGTCCCTTACATTGAATGTAGGAGAGAATATTTTTATTTAGCGATCTACTAAAGGGAGAGGCATCCTTATGTTCGTCCCTTACATTGAATGTAGGAGAGAATATTTTTATTTAGCGATCTACTAAGGGAAAGGCGTCCTTATGTTCGTCCCTTACATTGAATGTAGGAGAGAATATTTTTATTTAGCTATCTACTAAGGGGAAAGGCGTCCTTATGTTCGTCCCTTACATTGAATGTAGGAGAGAATATTTTTATTTAGCTATCTACTAAGGGAAAGGCGTCCTTATGTTCGTCCCTTACATTGAATGTAGGAGAGAATATTTTTATTTAGCGATCTACTAAGGGGAAAGGCGTCCTTATGTTCGTCCCTTACATTGAATGTAGGAGAGAATATTTTTATTTAGCGATCTACTAAAGGAGAGGCGTCCTTATGTTCGTCCCTTACATTGAATGTAGGAGAGAATATTTTTATTTAGCGATCTACTAAGGGGAAAGGCGTCCTTATGTTCGTCCTTACATTGAATGTAGGAGAGAATATTTTTATTTAGCGATCTACTAAGGGGAAAGGCATCCTTATGTTCGTCCCTTACATTGAATGTAGGAGAGAATATTTTTATTTAGCGATCTACTAAGGGGAAAGGCGTCCTTATGTTCGTCCCTTACATTGAATGTAGGAGAGAATATTTTTATTTAGCGATCTACTAAGGGGAAAGGCATCCTTATGTTCGTCCCTTACATTGAATGTAGGAGAGAATATTTTTATTTAGCGATCTACTAAAGGAGAGGCGTCCTTATGTTCGTCCCTTACATTGAATGTAGGAGAGAATATTTTTATTTAGGATCTACTAAAGGGAGAGGCGTCCTTATGTTCGTCCCTTACATTGAATGTAGGAGAGAATATTTTTATTTAGCTATCTACTAAGGGGAAAGGCGTCCTTATGTTCGTCCCTTACATTGAATGTAGGAGAGAATATTTTTATTTAGCGATCTACTAAGGGAAAGGCATCCTTATGTTCGTCCCTTACATTGAATGTAGGAGAGAATATTTTTATTTAGCTATCTACTAAGGGGAAAGGCGTCCTTATGTTCGTCCCTTACATTGAATGTAGGAGAGAATATTTTTATTTAGCTATCTACTAAGGGAAAGGCGTCCTTATGTTCGTCCCTTACATTGAATGTAGGAGAGAATATTTTTATTTAGCGATCTACTAAGGGGAAAGGCGTACTTATGTTCGTCCCTTACATTGAATGTAGGAGAGAATATTTTTATTTAGCGATCTACTAAGGGGAAAGGCGTCCTTATGTTCGTCCCTTACATTGAATGTAGGAGAGAATATTTTTATTTAGCGATCTACTAAGGGAAAGGCATCCTTATGTTCGTCCCTTACATTGAATGTAGGAGAGAATATTTTTATTTAGCTATCTACTAAGGGGAAAGGCGTCCTTATGTTCGTCCCTTACATTGAATGTAGGAGAGAATATTTTTATTTAGCTATCTACTAAGGGGAAAGGCGTCCTTATGTTCGTCCCTTACATTGAATGTAGGAGAGAATATTTTTATTTAGCGATCTACTAAGGGGAAAGGCGTCCTTATGTTCGTCCCTTACATTGAATGTAGGAGAGAATATTTTTATTTAGCGATCTACTAAAGGAGAGGCGTCCTTATGTTCGTCCCTTACATTGAATGTAGGAGAGAATATTTTTATTTAGCGATCTACTAAGGGAAAGGCGTCCTTATGTTCGTCCCTTACATTGAATGTAGGAGAGAATATTTTTATTTAGCGATCTACTAAGGGGAAAGGCATCCTTATGTTCGTCCCTTACATTGAATGTAGGAGAGAATATTTTTATTTAGCGATCTACTAAGGGAAAGGCGTCCTTATGTTCGTCCCTTACATTGAATGTAGGAGAGAATATTTTTATTTAGCGATCTACTAAGGGGAAAGGCATCCTTATGTTCGTCCCTTACATTGAATGTAGGAGAGAATATTTTTATTTAGCGATCTACTAAAGGGAGAGGCGTCCTTATGTTCGTCCCTTACATTGAATGTAGGAGAGAATATTTTTATTTAGCGATCTACTAAAGGAGAGGCGTCCTTATGTTCGTCCCTTACATTGAATGTAGGAGAGAATATTTTTATTTAGCTATCTACTAAGGGAAAGGCGTCCTTATGTTCGTCCCTTACATTGAATGTAGGAGAGAATATTTTTATTTAGCGATCTACTAAGGGAAAGGCATCCTTATGTTCGTCCCTTACATTGAATGTAGGAGAGAATATTTTTATTTAGCTATCTACTAAGGGAAAGGCGTCCTTATGTTCGTCCCTTACATTGAATGTAGGAGAGAATATTTTTATTTAGCGATCTACTAAGGGAAAGGCGTCCTTATGTTCGTCCCTTACATTGAATGTAGGAGAGAATATTTTTATTTAGCGATCTACTAAGGGGAAAGGCATCCTTATGTTCGTCCCTTACATTGAATGTAGGAGAGAATATTTTTATTTAGCGATCTACTAAGGGGAAAGGCATCCTTATGTTCGTCCCTTACATTGAATGTAGGAGAGAATATTTTTATTTAGCGATCTACTAAAGGGAGAGGCGTCCTTATGTTCGTCCCTTACATTGAATGTAGGAGAGAATATTTTTATTTAGCGATCTACTAAGGGGGAAAGGCATCCTTATGTTCGTCCTTACATTGAATGTAGGAGAGAATATTTTTATTTAGCGATCTACTAAGGGGAAAGGCGTCCTTATGTTCGTCCCTTACATTGAATGTAGGAGAGAATATTTTTATTTAGCTATCTACTAAGGGGAAAGGCGTCCTTATGTTCGTCCCCTTACATTGAATGTAGGAGAGAATATTTTTATTTAGCGATCTACTAAAGGGAGAGGCGTCCTTATGTTCGTCCCTTACATTGAATGTAGGAGAGAATATTTTTATTTAGCGATCTACTAAAGGGGAGGCGTCCTTATGTTCGTCCCTTACATTGAATGTAGGAGAGAATATTTTTATTTAGCGATCTACTAAAGGGAGAGGCGTCCTTATGTTCGTCCCTTACATTGAATGTAGGAGAGAATATTTTTATTTAGCGATCTACTAAGGGGAAAGGCATCCTTATGTTCGTCCCTTACATTGAATGTAGGAGAGAATATTTTTATTTAGCGATCTACTAAGGGAAAGGCGTCCTTATGTTCGTCCCTTACATTGAATGTAGGAGAGAATATTTTTATTTAGCTATCTACTAAGGGGAAAGGCGTCCTTATGTTCGTCCCTTACATTGAATGTAGGAGAGAATATTTTTATTTAGCGATCTACTAAGGGGAAAGGCATCCTTATGTTCGTCCCTTACATTGAATGTAGGAGAGAATATTTTTATTTAGCGATCTACTAAGGGGAAAGGCATCCTTATGTTCGTCCCTTACATTGAATGTAGGAGAGAATATTTTTATTTAGCGATCTACTAAAGGGAGAGGCGTCCTTATGTTCGTCCCTTACATTGAATGTAGGAGAGAATATTTTTATTTAGCGATCTACTAAAGGGAGAGGCGTCCTTATGTTCGTCCCTTACATTGAATGTAGGAGAGAATATTTTTATTTAGCTATCTACTAAGGGGAAAGGCGTCCTTATGTTCGTCCCTTACATTGAATGTAGGAGAGAATATTTTTATTTAGCGATCTACTAAGGGGAAAGGCATCCTTATGTTCGTCCCTTACATTGAATGTAGGAGAGAATATTTTTATTTAGCGATCTACTAAGGGGAAAGGCGTCCTTATGTTCGTCCCTTACATTGAATGTAGGAGAGAATATTTTTATTTAGCGATCTACTAAAGGGAAAGGCGTCCTTATGTTCGTCCCTTGCATATGGCTGCGGGAAACTGGGAAGGAAACTGAGAGGGGTGATGATATGATGCCAAATCTTAAAGGAAGTGATAGAACCACCCCTTGTAGGAGGGAGACTGGAGTAGTGTTTGAAAATGAATAGAAAGAATTTCAAAGTTTTTCTAAACCTGATCAGTTCAGTGGTCACTGATTTCCACATAGAAAATACGATAATGTACGATAATGCAGCTTGAGAAGCTGTTAGGCAAAATAAAGGACAAGAGAAAAGATGATAGAAATTCAGGGAAAAATTAAAACGTATAAAGTGCTCAGTCCTCATGTCTTGATCGAACAAAAACATGATTTGTACTGGACGCAGGGGAAAAGACAGCTTCAAAAAGTGTGGGTTCTTGTAGGTGACACTTCATGAAAGATTTGCAAGGGACACAAAAGTTCAAGTACACATAAGAGACCAGTGTCCATAGTGACTATTTCAAAGTACCAGTGTCCAAAGTGACTATTTCAGAGTATACAAATAAGTCTGACCTTTCAGCAGAGAGAATTTTTTTTATATTCTCTCTGCTGAAAGGTCAGACTTATTTGTATACTTTGAAATAGTCACTTTGGACACTGGTCTCTCATGTGTAGTAGTCCGTCAAAGCTTGCATATCGGACTCGGTTGAGTGGAGTTTCTTTCACATTTTCATTTATATCATCTCGAAGAAAAAAGTCAAAGCTCAGCTGTGCTAAATATGTAAACAAAATGGAGGGTCTATACAGTATATTGTTAGTTAAGTTTTTGAATAACCATTGAACTAAGAATGCTAGCGAAAACACCAACAGTAAGATTGTGTTAATAATAATAATAATAATAATAATAATAATAATAATAATAATAATAATTATTATTATTATTATTATTATTATTATTATTATGAGTAGTAGTAGTAGTAGTAGTAGTAGTAGTAGTAGTAGTAGTAGTAGTAGTAGTAGTAGTAGTAGTAGTAGTAGTAGTAGGAAAGGAGACGAAGGTGAAAAACAACCGTTAAATCTTTCCTCGTTACCGTTTCACTGCAAATGACATAGGGATAAATTGAATTAAATTGTTATAATCCGGCTGAGTGAGGAGCCGATTGCAGCGAATCTGCATTGCAGACGAAGGAACCCTATTGACAGTGCATTCATCGATTGAAAAGAAACGACTCTCAATTGCAAGGTACTCGGGACCATCACTAAGAGCAATATTGCGAATGGGATTAAAGGGTCAGCGGAGTGACCTGCCTTCATTTGCATACGCCACTCTGCAAATATCGCGTATGAAGAAAACAATGATGAGACAGATCATTCATCAGCTCAAAAAGGGAGAACTCCGTCGATTAATTGAATGGGTAGAGTAAGGTTTAGGCCTTTGTGTCGGCTCTCTATTTCTCCATTAATGTTTTAATGTTTAGTTGGAGTTTAGGTTTTAATTTTAGTAATCATACGGTATTTCGTTTCTTTCATTATAAATTGATTTTTTTTATATGTTTTGGTACATCTTGCATTTTTTTTTACTAGGTTAGTGCTGCATTGTTTAAAAGCAATAATTTGGTTTAATTAGGACTAACATTTCTTTGAGGTCATACTTACAATCTTGATTTTACGTAGGTTAGTGCTTAAGTGCGTGAGCATCTATGTACTCTGTACTTAGGTATTACATATGGGGTAATCCCTTACAAAAAGAAAAGAAAAAAAAAATCCTCTGGTAGAACTTCAGAAAGCTTTCATCATAAATCATGGGATCATTGATTTAGCATAAGATTTACACGGCTCTTACCCTTCCCTATCTTAATATTGATCTTGAGGAGAGGGCACACAACACATCCTTGGCTTGCGGGACTTTTAAGTCAACGCGCGTTTTGTTCGTGGGTAGCAACGCAATCGAGGCGATAAATCAGCCATAGTTGCCATTTTACGATTTCATTAATTCAAAGGGTCGAAGATTCTATGGGCGCAGGCATCACATTCTATGGGCACGGGCATCACGAATTCGTACGCGTAATGGGTAGGTGCATGAGAGACCGATAGCAATAAATACTCGATAATAGACCAGGGTAGGATAGGAATTTTTTTTTTTTTCCTTCGACCGGTGAGAAGAGGGTTTGGAGAAAGGGGCAAGGACGCCTGAGAAAGGGTGGAGTGAAGAAAGGGAACTGGAATAAAGGCTGTGAAGGTGAAAGAACCTCCTGGGCCACAGAGAAGACCCTGTTTTGGATAAAAGGAACTTGGGGGTGGGCCCGAATGTTGAGAGAAACAGTAATTCGTGAATTGCTTACTGTCACATATTTATTTGCGAAATTATTTGTTGGTATTGAATTTCTTTTGCATTTTTATTGGTAAAGTGGTACTTTCATGACACTGGCAGTACAGCAGTGTAATTTGCCAAAAATTTGAAATATTAAGTCAGGGCAGCCATGCAGAGCAGAAAATACTTATTGAATTTCTTTTGTAATTTTATTGGCAAAATGGTACTTTCATGACACTGGCAGTACAGCAGTGTAATTTGCCAAAAATTTAAAATATTAAGTCAGGGCAGCCATGCAGAGCAGAAAACACTTAATAAGGTCTACTTTCTTTTGCTCGAAGCGCGTCCTCGTAAATCAGTTGTCTTAAGAAACCGAAATGAAAGTGGTGCATAGACGGACAGTTTAATTGAATTGCAAAAAGCAGAGAGAAAGGACAAGTGTTCCAGCCGACTCCTCACGGTTTTTATCGTGCTCGCGTCTTTCTATTGTCTTCTCCTTTTTGGAGTCTTATGCATCCCCGTTCTTTTATCTCTCAGACTTTTCTCCCTTATGTTATGCCCACCCACACGCTGGGGCCTCGTCATGCTGTAGACAGTGGATAAATCAATTAAGAGGGCAGAGAGTTGCCCTCTCTCTCTACACGGGCCACTGGCCACCCGAGAGCTCTGTTCGTCCAGCAGTACCACAAAAGGGCGCCGATGGATCTGTGCTGTTGGGTCGATTGGATTCCTCGCTTTAGTGTTCGTGTAGGCGATGATTCTATTTTTCTCAACTTGTTTATCCATATTTATTCTTTTTTTATTACATAACGTTACTACTTTTTAAATTCTTACATATTTTTAATCTTCTAGAAATAATTAATATCATGGTATTTGTCATGAATGTAGAGGCGTTGGCGCAGCCACCTCAGTTCTCTAATCCGAATACTTCCTCATTGGATGGGTCGATATCGTACTCGGCTAGCACTCTCCTAGGCCCGCGTTCGATTCTCCAGCCGGACAATGAAGAATTAGAGGAATTTATTTCTGGTGATAGAAATTCATTTCGGTATAATGTGGTTCGGATTCAACAATAAGCTGTATGTCCCGTTGCTAGGTAACCAATTGGTTCTTAGCCACGTAAAATAAGTCTAATCCTTCGGGTCAGCCCTAGGAGAGCTGTTAATCAGCCCAGTGGTCTGGTTGAACTAGGATATACTTAATTTTTTCTCTAATTCGAAGAGAAGGAGAAATACGAGGAAAAGAAAAGTAAAAAAAAGCTTGCCTCTAAGAATCTCAAGGGATGGAAGATTTTTAAGTTATGGAAACATAAAGCAAGGGGAAGGGATAAGTTCCAATGCCTAGACTCTGGCCCTCAAAACCACACATACAACCACAAGTTCGACATTAAAGGAACAGAAACAGTCAGCGACCTGTTGAGTCCGAGGATAACTCATTTCCACAATGCATTTGAGGAGAGGTCACATGACGGGTGTTATGAGGCTGCCTAAGCGTGACCTCTCCTACGCCTATTTTACCAAACCGGCTTTTCCTAAACTCTTCAACTTGCTCATTAGGGAATCGGACTGTTTTTGTGCGTAACCTCCATTCACTTCATTTCACAAATGTTTTTGATTTTCAAAGGTAAAATTGGATGCGGTCAAGTTCAGATCTTTGTACCTTCGAAAAAGTTTTTCTTTTTCTCCTGTATGACAAATTACAAAGGTTATTTACTTTTTATAAACATTTTAGGTTAAGTGATTCATTTTGTCTTCTCGAGATGTAATCTGTTCACATATTCACATTTGTGAGAAAAGGACGTCCACCTAACAGTGGTTTATGGATTTCTAAGCAATGGCAGAATAAATTTTCTCTTTGTTATCTTTTGTGATTTCAGTTGATTTAACTGTTTCCAACCTCACTTGATATGTTGCTGCATTACAGTTGCTGCTAGTTCCTCATTGGTACTCGGCTAGCACTCTCCTAGGCCCGCGTTCGAGTCTCCAGCCGGCCAATGAAGAATTAGAGGAATTTATTTCTGGTGGTAGAAATTCATTTCTTGGTATAATGTGGTTCGGATTCCACAGTAAGAAGTAGGTCCCGTTGCTAGGCAACCCATTGGTTCTTAGCCACGTAAAATAAGTCTAATTCTTCGGGCCAGCCCTAGGAGAGCTGTTAATCAGCTCGGTGGTCTGGTTAAACTAAGGTATACTTAACTTTGCAGTTGCTGTTGAAGGAAGTTGCTTAAGTTAAGTATATCTTAGTTTAACCAAACCACTGAGCTGATTAACAGCTCTCCTAAGGCTGGCCCGAAGTATTAGATTTATTTTACGTGATTAAGAACCAACTGGTTACCTAGCAACGGGACCTACAGCTTATTGTGGAATCCGAACCACATTACGACGAGAAACGAATTTCTATCAGCCTATGCATATCACAAGATACGAGCAGCGTATCTAAAAGGAAATTAGAAAGGCATAAAAACAGTTTCTACTTATCTATAATGTCAGTACAGACATTATAGGAAAATGCTGTTGTATCACTTAAATGCCCACTAACCTAAAACCATCATTTGTTATTGCCATTTCCATGCTTGCAGCGGAGAAACCTGTGGATGTTTGTTGTAAAACCATTTTGAAATATCTGACCCCTCTCCCTCCCTGTCCGGCAGTAAAAATTAATCCATTAAGCTGGAGGGAAATAATACCAGAGAGCAATCACTCACCACATTTGCCAATAGCGCATTTCAAGTGCTTCTTTGATCCATACATCCCATCCATAATTACTGGCAGGCAGTTGAAAGGTCTCGTTTTAGGGGAAGAGCCGGGGATGGTTTGTGTCCCTGCTATCAGTGAAGTTATATTGGTCAAACTGATTAATTTATTGTATGTTACTAAGTGACTGGTGTTTAGTAATATTTTTATGGCTGTTATTGTGAGGTTTAGTTGTAGTTATCTTAATTTCTAATCTCAATTCCTAAACTGTTATTATTATTATTATTATTATTATTATTATTATTATTATTATTATTATTATTATTATTATTATTATTATTATTATTACTACTACTACTACTACGAGGTTACCTGAGCTTATATTTATGTTTGTATGTTTCTGTGTTTTTTTTTTTATTAAATCGGGTTCCACAAAATTACATAAAGAGCTTTTATTTCAGTTTGAGGCGAAATGGAACGGGAACCCAAGATGAACCTTTTTAGTCTTGCTGCTGAAGTAAACCCAGATCCGAATACAGAATCTCATGAAATTTTTAAATTAGGTTTCTCAAAAATTCAGCGGGGATTGATACAGAAAACGTTATTATGATTTTCTCGAAATTATATGGAAAAAACTGAACACGAAATTATAATGAAAAGTCGAACACGAAATTATAATATGTAAAAGTCGAACTTCAACCAAGGACTTGTCCTTAGGTCCTTAGTCTGTGATCGTGCTCCACAAGGAGGTAAATACCGCAAGAAAGGTTGATAAAAATAAAAATTCGGATTAAAAGACGAAATTAAGAGATTTTTTGAGGTGAGCGCAGTCGTGGGTCGATGGAGAGACTACTTTTAACACTACATTTTGAATCAGGATTCAACCGTGATTCAGGCAGAATCATTTTTTTATCAGACAAATTTCAGGTAATTCAGATACACACCTTTAATCATTTTAATTTATGGGTGTTAATTTGAAACCTAGTCCAGGTACCCTCACCTTGCCCTTTCTGTTGGTGGTGACTGTAGGAGAGATGATTTGGGTGTTAAATGGGACTGATATTGTTAATGCAAGTATTTTCGTGACTACCAGATGTTTTTAGATGAGTGCAACGAAGGATATGAATACCTACATTTAAATACAAGTTTTTAAATGGGGAACTGTTAGTTATCTCGTGGAGTCACAGAAGAAAAGAAAGAAGAGGAGTAGAATATGGGGACGATTTTTAAATGTGCACTTCTTTACGAGCAGAAATAGGTGGGGAGAAGATAGATTATATCTTACTGAAAAATAGATCCTCACAAATCAGGAGGTTAAGGAGAGGAATGGCTGCACACGAAGGGTAAAAGAGAGAGGTGTTCACTGAGATTGATCTTCCATAGATAAGCTGGGTTAGGGTGGCAATTTTCTGTCCCGAATATATGGAATTTTACCGCTAGGTCAAACAAAGATGATTCAGTTACAGCAATTTTTTATCGAGTGTAAGTAGATCCAGGGACCTGAGTGAAGTATCTCAACGAACCACAGAGATGTACCCTCCATTTAAATGACTATCTTTTAAGTCGACGGGAACAATTGATGAATGGAGAATAACAAAGAGGAATTAAGGAAAGGGGGATGTACTCGATCAATTAAGATAAAGAGTAAGACAAAGACTGGAGCTCGATAACCTCTCCCTGATTAAGAATAGATTCCTATCTGGGGACTGGGCAATCACGGAATCAATCTAAAGACCAGAATTTTTAATTGAACCGGCGGCTTTTTTATGATTTGGGAATGGAGTGAAATCGACGAAGAAAAATGTTATAGAAGTCATCAAGGGCGTTTCGTTTGTCCTCTGGGGATCAGATTGGAATGGCTTTAGAAAAGGGGGATTAAATTAAAACTTATTGCAAGTTGCAGATAATAAGTCTTGTAGGATTTCAGGCTGATTGATGTGTTTATTAGATACTGAGAGAATTTATTGTTTCTCGTTAAATAAGTAAGTTATCCCTTTTTAAGTAGCGTGAAGTATTGTAAGGTAACGTGTTTACATAGATTTACGATTTTATTATAATTTGAAAATTTTTGATTAAAAAATAGGTCATTTAGATTTAATGTGAAATTTTCCTTTGATAAATATAAAAAAAAATACTTATCCTGCTTCATTTTCACCATGGTTTTTTTTTTTTTTTTTGGCGCGATTACTTGATCAGTTGCTTCTCTAAGACGGTGTCTTGAAAACCAACAAGCTCATATTTTCTTGTGAATTTCTTAGTTACGAGTTTGTCGGTTAAGAATAGATGAAACATTTTTATCTACTATGATAAACTGGGTTTGGTCAGGCATTCATTTACCTCTCTCTCTCTCTCTCTCTCTCTCTCTCTCTCTCTCTCTCTCTCTCTCTCTCTCTCTCTCTATATATATATATATATATATATATATATATATATATATATATATATATATATATATATATATATATATATATATATATATATATAATCTGTGAAAATAAGACGAGAAGTATATTATGGTAATCTTGCGTCACCAGTGAGGCTTTAAAAGTTGAGGCTCCAAAAAAAAAATGCTAAATAGTTACACTTGTTTACAAATCTTGGTTAGCTGTAATAGTTATTAAAAAAAAGTCACTGCGAAGAATCAGATGTCTCGTTGAGAGTGCAAAAGCCCTACAAGCAATGTATGTGACAAAGAGTTTTACTAGTTTGTGATTTGACTTTCCCCTCTTTCATAAAGCATGATTGTTGTAAGTAATTTTTGCAGAATGTTTCGATTTCCTGAACATTCTTTATCGGGTTAACTGTTTGCCCAAGGAATTCTTAAACATGCAAGGAAAAGGGATCAGTAGATTTTTATCTAAGTGCTTCTTGGAACATTTCTCACTTTAAGCATACCGTATAGTTTTTTAAATGTAGAATTGTTTCTTTTTTAAACGATGGTTTTCCAAAATAAGGTTTTAGCACTTAACCTTTGAAATTGCTTACATTTAAATCAGTGAAACTGATTGCGAACAGTCTCTTTAAGAAGCGAACTTGTTAATTGCTTATGAAGTACAATGTTTCAGAGTAGTTTATAGTCTTACATATAAAGGTGTAAAGTTGTAAGCTATAATCATTCATAATTGTAATTAGGTTTGGTGTATGTAACCCGTTAGCTAATACTGTTTTGTTACATTAAGTCAAAATAGAACTATTTGTTTATTGATCATCCTTCAGTCACACATTACTCCAATCTTAGTATTATTTTTCCAAGAACAATTAATTAAACTTGAATAAGTCGTTCTACTAATCCAATAATCATTACAAACGTAGCGATTCAAGGCCACATTGCTCATTCCTGAGCGGTTCTCAATTGTAATAAAATTCGAAAAATAAATACAACACGTTGGTAACATATTCGTGCCTAATCAGATAGTTGAAAGGAAAGAAATTCACATTTTCAGTAATGACTGTGGAAATTTAGTTAAGTATACCTTAGTTTAACCAGACCACTGAGCTGATTAACACCTCTCCTAGGGCTGGCCCGAAGGACTAGACTTATTTTACGTGGCTAAGAACCAATTGGTTACCTAGCAATGGGACCTACAGCTTATTGTGGAATCAGAACCACATTATAGCGAGAAATTCATTTCTATCACCAGAAATAAATTCCTCTAATTCTTCATTGGCCGGCCGGACTCGAACTCGGGCCCAGCAGAGTGCTATCCAAGAACTATACCGACCCGGCCAACGAGGAAATAGGTCAACGAGAAAGATAATACGAAGGTTAGTACTGAAAGAGCTAAATAAAAGGGGAAATTCAATAAAAAAAAAAAAAAAATATGTCGGGTTGACAGCGAAGGAAGCCAAGCTGAGAAGAGATAATAGAATAAAGAGAGAGAGAGAAAAAAGCAGGAAGTGGGAGAGAGCTCCGCAGGCTGACGGTGGTAGGGATGGACTGTGTCCGTTTTTCAGAATTGTTAGGGAAGTTTTCGAAGTCCATTTTGTAGGCGTGAAAACATCATCGATTGAGTCATCGGAGCTGTACAGTAACGTCATAACCGACATGTTGAAATGGAATACGATTTATTAGATATGCGTAATGAACATCTCAGAGAAATATATATATATATATATATATATATATATATATATATATATATATATATATATATATATATATATATTATTACAAATAGCTGATTTTCGGATAATGAATACGACAACTTATTTTCACTTTCGCGGTGAGTTTGACGAGATTACATTTTGCAAATGATCACAAGTAACGCTTGTTGAGACTCGCTTCAACTCGTCTGCGTGAAGGTAACATCCGTCCTGTGTTACAACCCTTGTAATGGTAACAGTGCTGAAAATGATGGGTGAATAGTCTCTCTCTCTCTCTCTCTCTCTCTCTCTCTCTTGAAACTTTCTCTTTGACAGTAGAAATTTTGATTAAAAAAGGAGGGGACTAGTCTCTCTCTCTCTCTCTCTCTCTCTTGTAACTTTGTTTGACAGTAGAGATTTTGATTAAAAAGGAGGGGATTAGTCTCTCTCTCTCTCTCTCTCTCTCTCTCTCTCTCTCTCTCTCTCTCTTGAAACTTTGCTTGACAGTAGAAATTTTGATTAAAAAGGAGGGGACTAGTCTCTCTCTCTCTCTCTCTCTCTCTCTCTCTCTCTCTCTCTCTCTCTCTCTCTCTCTCTCTCTTGAAACTTTGCTTGACAGTAGAGATTTTGATTAAAAAGGAGGGAATAGTACGCACATCTCACTGCAGTGTGCGTATATTCATTCGACCATACACATTTTATAGATGTAACTTTGCATACAATCTGAATAGTATTTGTAAGGTTACTTTGAATGTATCTGTTATTCCTATTTGTTTAGGTATATCATTCTTTCTAATTATGAGCGTGTGAGCATTATAACTAGAATGAAAGAACAGAAATAGCCCTTTAAAGTGAGGGAACTTTAATCTTTTATCAGGTTTGTTTTCATGGCTTTTACAACAGTGGCGAATTATGAGGAATGATAAATGTCATTGCTTATCAGCGGCTGTAAATCGGAAAGAATTGCAAACTTGGTAATTGCGACGTATTTGACAACAAACACGGGCGGGGGGAAAGCAAGCAATCATTTTTGTATTAAGTATGCAAATGCTTGTTTGGCTGTCAAAAATTATGACTTCGTAGTAGGAAGGAAAGCTGTTATTTG
>NC_089743.1:13778697-13838697 GCF_040412425.1 Macrobrachium rosenbergii | reverse complement strand
GAGATTAATCCTTTGTTAAAAGAAACTGGAATAAAGACATCTTAGCTGAGGCAGTGGGTAGACCAAGAAAGTTTTTAAGTAAATTGGCGCTTGAACTAGAAACAAAAAGGGGAAAGGAGAGAAGTTATAGTGCTGTGTAACGTGAGTTGAAAAAATCTGGTATCAAGCCATTTCATGTTATCAGCAAGCCCAACATCACTCAGCAACAGAGAGAAGACCGTGCATGGTTTTGTGGTTCATTTCTTAAAGATTGGGATGAAGCTGGGTTTCTCCATGTTGCCGCATCAGATGAATTCTTCATTTACACAGTCAGGAAGCCAAATCATAAAAATGACATCATTTGGGCTGCAAAATTGGATGATTTCAGCGATGACGTGCGCTATCACCAAGTTGTGAAATTTCCTGAATGTTTGGTAATTTTTCTGTGTTCCACAGCCAAACGGTTAATGTGGATCATCAAAGAAAAAGGACAGTCATGGAATGGCGAATACTTCAGAGAAACTGCTAACTGGTGGAGTATTTCCTTTCCTCAAAGATCCTGAAAATGTGTTATCTGTTGAAGAAGTCACATTTTTGCATGATAAGGCACCATGTTTCAAGGCTCTTCAGACACAGGAGCTGCTTTGAAACAGTGGTTTCGATTTCTTCTCGTCAAGTGAATTTCCAGGTAGCTCCCCTGACCTTAATGTGTGTGAAAACATTGGTAGTATCTTAAAGGATCGTGTTGAAGCGTGCACAGTGAACTATGATGGTATACCAAGCCTCGACGACCTGCGAAGAGTGGTGACCTGACCGACGTGCTCTGGGAAATGGAGTTTGAGTCTCGGCTTTTTTGCGATTTGCTGAAATCATACCCCTCAAGAATGCAGGCTGTGGTACAGGCAGATGGAGACCACACAAAATATTAAGTACTCAGAGAGAGAAACACCCTGTATATATATATATATATATATATATATATATATATATATATATATATATATATATATATATATATATATATATATATATATATATATATATATATATATATTTGTGTGTGTGTTTCTTTCTTTGTAGATGAGCGTGTGCCCGTATGTTTTACGTTTAAATAACATTATAATACTAGTTCTGTTGTTTCTTTTGTGCTTCCATTTTTATTTTTATCAATTTCGAAACATATTATAGTTCCTGTCGTTTTAGCTGGCGCTAATCCCTTTACAAAGTAAACAAAAGAGTATTGTGCCCCGTGTGGATTAACCAATTAGCTTTATTCGCTGGTGGACCTGAGCGCAGCTCATGTTGAAAACCATGGTAACACTATGGAAGAGAAAGTCTGTTTAAGCACGTCGTTACATCAGATGACTGAACCACCAAATGAGAAATCACCAAAAATAGGATCATCACAATTATTAGTAGTGTTTCATGTCTGAAAGTATCTTTGAAATTTAAAGAAAATGGACAGATTGCTTGCCACAAGAAATTTATCCCTTCACCTTACTATTCCAAGTCATTTTCTGTGTCACTCACAATACTTTTTTTCCGATGCTAACTTCCTACTCCCATTTGAAAATTGTATTGTTGGTGCTGCCGGAATATAATGACAACAGGATTTAGCTTAATATTAAATGATACCAAATTCATTTTTGCCAGTTTACACACACACAAACACACACACACAGAGCGAAAGAGAGAGATTGTGTCTTTTGTTAAGTATAGGTAACTTACAGCAAAGGAGGCATCTAACTCAATTATGCATTCGCTGTAGGTTTCATAGTGCAATATGACGCCACATTTTTCGTATGTAGAATTGTACCGTTCCCTTCAATAAAAAAATCCTCCGTTAAAAAATTTTTTGCGGCCATAGGTAGTCCAGTATTACTAGAATTTCAAGTCTTTTTCTTTTTTAACAGAACTGTTTTTTTTTAACCAAACTGATTGTTTTTTTTTTTATAACCAAACTGATTATGCACATTCAGTTCAGTCCATTTAAGAAGGAGAAAATGGCTACCTTTCGTTATTTAGATATAAATACCCAAGGTTTTATAGTTATTTTAAATTACTGTCCTTATGTTATTAGATATTAGGTATTCAATTTTCTATTTTCAGAACACCAAGACTTTTTCATGAACTTATATATATTCTAATGGGAAACAAGTTTAAAAGTCTCCTATTTCTAACATAAGTTTAAAATCCTATCATGTTAATAGTCAAGTATTTCTTTAAGATGAGATCTATAATATTTTTCATATTTCAGAAAATTTAAATTATGCAATGTTTATCATTAAAGTATTTTATAGAGGGCCAAAGCACAATCTCTTTGATCACCACGAGAAATTCTTAACCTTCAAACTTTACTGGTTTTGCTTTGTCGCATCTTTTATTATTGATGTGATTTTTCGTTTTGAACACTTCAAGAAATATTTTGATTAAGAGTTCTCAAAATAATACCCCTGGTTGCACGTATAAGATTCCCAGTAAAAAATTTGTAGATATTTTTATGAGTCAGTGAAGAGAAAGTCTTGTATCCAGAATAAAGCAACATATGTATATGTATATATATATATATATATATATATATATATATATATATATATATATATATATATATATATATATATATATATATATATATATATATATATATATGATTTTAATATATGGTTAATTTGGAGTGTTATGGGTATTTTCTTTATTTAAATAATACAACCAGCCAAAATGATGTTAAATCTGCTATAATAAAGAAATGTAATGAATAAAATATGCTTGTTTCATTTTGGGTGTTTTTTAGTGATTTCATGACCTTGTGTGTGTATGGCCTTATCGTTTGACTTGAGCAGTTTTATTTCTTTCCTGCTGTCTTTCCATCATTTAACATCACATGTAATGCAGTGACCTTAAAGCATGCACGTACACACACACACGGGCACACGCGCACACATGTATATGTGTGTGTGTGTGTGCACATATATGTATATACAGTGTCTTTCCCCTTGCCTCCCACGACCATGGCGATGACCAACAACAGTATTAACTACCATTTTGTTTATATTTATATATAACAAATATACACATATATAATAATTATGTGTATATATATATCTATATATATGTGTTATATATATATGTGTGTGTTATGTATATATATATATATATATATATATATATATATATATATATATATATATATATATATATATATATATATATATATATATATATATATATATATATATATATATATATATATATATACAGAGAGAGAGAGAGAGAGAGAGAGAGAGAGAGAGAGAGAGAGAGAGAGAGAGAGAGAGAGAGCTGTGGTTAACAGATAGGTTGCACAGTTGTATGGAGAGATCTGTAGTCAAATGAGGTAAATGTTTTTGTCTCAAGTGCCCTAGTAAGGGATGTGATTCCTGAGCAGGGGTGGGACTGTCCGAAAATCCATATCATCAGTGACTCATAGGGTCAAGTCAACATTAAATCATCAGTTACCGCATCGACACCTGCACCAACCTCGGCTCGACAGCGAGCTGATATATTGGCACTGGCCTCCTTTATTGATGAATTGTCCAGACCATCTGTAAAGTTTTTCAGATCCCAGAGTCCAAAGTCGAGGTCAGGCGTAAGTCATAAATCATATTCTGCCAATAACTCTAGAATGAAGACTCAAAGTCCTTTTATAAATTACTTGGATAAAAATGTGATCTGATCCAAGGTCAGCGAAAAAAATGAAAGAGGTATTAGAAGGATAGTACACTTTTAATGATAATAGTATATACTGTCATGAACACCGTAGTACTTAGAAAACATTGCCTAGAATGGCTGCAGTGATTCCGGTAGCTGAATTCTCATCAGTGTTAGCGTTCGCATGTCCTGGAGAGAGTGGGAAAAAAGAGCCAACTTTTCAGAAAAATCTGCCTTAAGTTTCAGTCGGTTTTTCCGATTGTAAATCCTCTGCCACCGATACAATAAAACTCTAACTTTGGTAACAGCACCAACAAGTAAGAAAGACGCTGACAATAATCCATGTAGTGATTATGCTGACACTACGGGCATTTTGGGGGGGAGGATGAGGGAGTATGGGGTGGGGAGAGAGCACTGCAGTGCCATGATGTCGCTTAGGGGTTTTTACGTCCACCGCAGTCCTGTAGTTACCAATTTTGAAAGTATCACCAGAGTTTTGGATTTAATCAAATGCTAAAATCTGAAGAAGAATACGCGTGATAAAAGTACAAGAACATTTGAGAAATGCTGAATCAGCATTGATGACTCTTGACATTTTTAGTTGTTATTTATACTTCGCAAATATCCATACGGGTTTCGTCTCCTTAGTCAGAAATATTGTCTTTTAACGTTAAAGTTTTGTCGACAGTGAACTTAGTTGTTAGATAGAAATCTTTGTGCCCTCGTACTGTAGAACTTTAAGCAAAGTATATCACGTAAACTTAAAAGTCAGCCATTGAAGAATTTTGCTACACACACGCACACACACACACACATATATATGTGTGTGCGTGTGTTTGTGTGTGTAATCTCTAAATGGATGGGAGGGGGTTAGTCCGGCGCTGCAGTGCAGTGGCATAGTTGGCGCTTCTTAGAAATTTCGTTCCCTTAGCTTGGTGCTATATTGCTTTCAGTTTCACGGCTCTTGTTTTAAGAGTCACAGTTATTCAAGATAAAACTGCAGAGAAAAATAAGTGTAGGTCAAGAGAAAAAAAAAAGTTATACGTGAATTGTGACTCCACACTGCGTGAATGTTTATAAGTAAAATAACCCTGTAAATATATAGTGCATCGGAAATTGGTACTAAGATATTAATTAAAATGACAACAGTCATTAAACGGATTTTTTTTCCTGGAAATCACCAGACCTAGTTTTAGAACTCAAATTTAGGCACATTGACATAATAATCGAAATAATTCCACGAATCCACATTTACTGAGCCAAAGTGCAACAATGCTTTTAAAATTGCGTGTTTCCACCAGCTATCTATCTAGACTGTGTAAGGATAGTTTCAGTAACCCAAGTGGCAACAATCCACCCAGGGTTTGGCAGTTTTCTACAGAATGGTTATTTTTACTCTTGAATATCTCTGAATCGTTTACAATTAAGCAAATGCAAATCGACCCCAAAAGCTCAGAACTCAGTTGGAGTTTCTTGATCAGAGTACAGATTATGTATGGTTTTTGCCTTAAGTTGCGGTCAGTGGGGCTACAGTTAGATTTTACTTTAGAATGTTCATTACCTTATCTTCTTATCTTTGTCCTGTAGTGTCAGTTGTCGCTTGCATAACTGTAACTTCGAAATTATTGAAGTCATTCAAATGAAGGTTCTGAGAAGAATAAGAAATAGATTGCGAGGAACATGAGTGATAACAATGTAACATTGATTGTGAAATTATGACAATGAACGCAATAAGTGGTTAAGCATTTACCTTAGATTAATCAGTAGACTACTGATTTATCTTTTATGTACAGGGGCTACACTGAAACTGGTTAAGCTTTGGAACTTTGCCCCCCAGCCACAGGTTGTATTTTTTTAAAATGTCGATGCTGTATCTTAACAATTATTGGACGGCAATTGTAATCATTTTCTTTATCATTTTGAATGATCTCGTCTGTATAACTTTATGCAGTAGTAAAGCCTTTTCTTCTTGGTTTCTTTAACATATCTGATTACAAACGTTCAAGCATTAAACACGCATTCACACTAATGTAATCTTATCGATATTATTCTCCTAACGAAATACATTATTTAAGCCTCCCATTTAATTTTCCTTTTTTCCCAAAATAGTTAAATTATTGTGTTCCTTCATTCGATATCGTTTTCAATAAGCAATTTTTAAAATCTCCTATTCCTGTTCTTTTTTTATTATATTTTTTCAACATTTTTCATCCAAATGTACCTCACTTAACTGCCTCTCATTTTTTACCCTCGTCTACCTCTATCTTCTCTACAGCTCCCTCTTCCTTCCTATACTTTGTCTTATTTTTTCAGTTTTCCCCTCTCTTCTCCCCTTGTTTCCCTCCAGTCGTTTGCCCTTTTAGATTTCTTGACTGCCTCCCTTTATCCCCGCCCTGTCCCTTCTCCGCCCTCTCCCTTTCCTCCCCTCTCCCCTTCCTCCCCTCTCCCCTCCCATTGATCTAGAGTAAGTGGCCAATACAAAAAGTTTTAATGGAGAGATATGGTATAGGCCTTGTGAGCCTTGATAAATAGGCTCTCTTGTATCATATAATACATTTAGGACAGCCATGGGTGTTCTTTCATGTATAATAACGTTCTGGGAGCTTGTTGTTATTAGCCTGTGCTTTTGTTGTTTGTTTGTTTCTTTTTTATCATTTATCAGGTAACTTTTCAGTAAGCTGGATAATATATTACTCGTACGTGCAGTTGTTAGCCTACTAGTGGTTGCAAGTTTGTTTCTTAATTAGGGTTACAATTTTTGGGGGTTCAATATGAAATTTACGGAATTCAGATATCGTTATCATTATGTTATCTTTTTTTCTATGCACCAGTTTGGTCAAGGATAAAATGTATATTTGGTCCTTAAAACGTTGAAAAAATGGAAAATACTCTTGCTGGTAAGATTGCATAAATTGATAATCCAGCCGTGAGGGGATCCAAGTCTTTAAATCCTGACTAATGAAATTAGGGGGGCGACTTTTACAGGGTCTTTGGAAGTGTAACCGGGCAGTACATTTTGCGCACAAACTTTCCTCCCTAATATCCCACAATTACAAAGTTTTGTAGTTTCCTCATACAAAAGAAAATTTTCCTTTTTTTAGTGGCGGCGAATAGCCAACGCAGGTATGGGATTGCAAAGAGGATATAACAAATAATGAGATATAATGGAAGGGCAAAGAAGCTCTGTGTAATTGCCCCATTACCATTATACTAACAGGTGTAATTAAAGGAACCCTGGGACACGGGAGTCGTTTAACATTGAGGCTGGCTTTATTGTCTTTTATTTTCCCTCTCGTCTCGTGCAGTGATGTATTTTCCTCGCGCCATCTTGAAAAAAAAATAGATCACTTTTATACGAATAAATTGTTCAAAACACACTGTCGACGAAATGATATTGCAGGAATTGTAACAGTCTGACAAATTCTGTAAAGGAAGTGCAACCCCTCCTCGTCGTAAGGTAGGGATGGGAGTAGCGATTAAATCCAAGCATAGGGTTTTGAGTGTGCGTTGGGGAGAGAAAAGAAGACCCGCTGTTTAAGGGATTTGTACTGAGGAGGGATTCCTTTTAAAGTTGCCTAACGGGGATTATATCTGGTGAATACCTCATCGGAGATTACTCCGCGAAAGCTCTTATTAGTAGAATTATGACAACATAAGGGTGATTTCGCCTCTGGAATATTTGCCAATGGGGATCTATTCAGGAGGAGAAAAGACACAATTAAGTGGAATTATTTCGAAATGAGACCTTGTTTATATTTATACCTCAGTTAGGGAGAAAGACCCCGTTTCCCTAGCCTCCGTATTAGGCGAAATTAGAGACGTGAATCTCGTATGCTTATTATTGGTAATTCTAGAGGGAATATATGTAGCAGACTTGAAATTAGCGTATTGTGGCGATACTTATTTTATCTGAAAATTGTCCCTAAGAAATGACAAGGTAAAAGATAAAACAAATAAATGCTACCTCCATTTTTCTTTTGCCTTCTATATCAAGCAAATGAACTGTGTTTTTCCTTGATCACGTTCCTTTATGAGAATTCCGATAGGAAGTAGGGTTGAGGGCTTAAAACAATTCTTTCTTTCAGGGAGAGGGGAGAAAAAAAATCCACGTAAGATGGCCTATAAAACAAACCATGTTAGACTCGTCTTACTTATCTTACTACTCTGTAAAAAAGTAGCTTATGGAAAAAAAAAACTGTACGTGATAGGGGCCTGATTCTTTAAATTTGAAAAACTGATTTATTAAATATTATTGACGATAGTATATAATGAAATAAGATTACATGCAATGTAAAAACAGTAGAACGAATACGTTTCTTGTTATTATTGATATTCGTCCTTTTTTAGTACTACTGCTGTGAATAATATCACTGTAGAGTTTTGCAATTTTCAATTCTCATATTTTACCTTCTGGACCTGACTAATGTAACCACCTAAGATCCCTAGCTGGAAATTAATCGTTTGCAATCTGTATTAATTGTTATAATTTTTAATATTTTTTTTACTGTTTTTCTCCATATAATTACGGTCATTACCATTATTATGAATTCTATTTTTACTTTTTCTTCAGCAACTGTGTGGATACTTCGTTTGTTATTTTTATCATGTTATCGTATGTATCTAGATTGTGTGCATTGTATTTGTATTTGTATAATCCATGTATGTGGCCCTGAGCTGCAATAAAGATTATTATTATTATTATTATTATTATTATTATTATTATTATTATTATTATTATTATTATTATTATTATTATTATTTTGGGTACAGGCCCTCTTTCAAACATGTTTTGTTGGATATGATGGCAGCCTTGGTTGCATTAATCCTGTAGATTGTTCGTTCAACTCTTCTAATTATCCTTTTTTCTTCTTCAGTTACAGAATTGAGTAAAATGCCAAAAAGTTCATTGTAGGGGTTTTATTTTTATAAAAATAAAACCCTACAATGAACTTTGCATTTTACTTCTTCTTCAGTAACAGAATTTAGTGAAATTCAAAGTTCATTGTAGGGTTTTATTTTTATAAATAAAACCCTACAATGAACTTTTGGCATTTTACTTCTTCTTCAGTAACAGAATTGAGTGAAATTCCAAAGTTCATTGTAGGGGTTTTATTTTTATAAATAAAACCCCTACAATGTTTTGGCATTTTCTTCAGTACAGAATTGAGTAAAATGCCAAAGTTCATTGTAGGGGTTTTATTTTTGTAAATAATAAAACCCTAGGGTTTTATTTTTGTAAATAAAACCCTTACTGTGAACTTTGGCATTTTACTCAGTTCTGTAACTGAAGAAGTAAAGAGGATAATTAGAAGAGTTGAACGAACAATCCACAAGATTAATGCAACCAAGGCTGCCATCATATTCAACAAAAATATTATTATTATTATTATTATTATTATTATTATTATTATTATTATTATTATTATTATTATTATTATTAATACAAATGACATTTAGAGGTAATTATTATTAAAAAAACATGCATCTATATGCATATTAATACGGTAGCTTGGATAAAGACGGTTGGAAAGATGCCAAGATTGACTTCACTGATAGAAAATGATTGGCCTATTTAGGGATATTTAGAAAAAAACAGGACTTTTGTAAATGGCTAGAGATAATGGATTTTCAATTATTTAAGACCCCAGAAAGATAATAATGATAAAAATCATAGCAGTTAGAAAGATGCTAATATAATATTTAGAGAAAAGTAGGAAGATAAATTGTATTCTGTAATCAATTAGAAAACAAGTGGAATTTCCTCTGGAGCAAAAAAAAGAAAAAAAAAACACGATTCCATGGATGTAGTATAATTTTAGGTATTAAAAGGAGTAGGCGTCGTAAGATAATTGGTTCGTGGGATCTTGTGCCGTTCCCAAACCTGACGGCATTTGTGATAATGAGTAACAGGGAGAAAGAACAGGTGACGGTGAAGTGCGTGAATGTTCAGAAAGCAGATGTGATTCCTAAAGAAGGTGCATTCACCACTGTCGTGAGGCGCCTGCTGAAACAGAAAAGAAGAACCGTCTTACAGCAATGCACTGCAACTCAGAAAAGAATGCTTATAGTAATGTAGCTTTTATTATGCAACTATAGCCTAATCCCTAAACTTTGGCAACTGGAGCCACGTTTGAATCAAGGTTGCTTGTCGGTTAGTGAAACACTGATGAGTGCGGTAAATTTACAGCTCCCGTTTTAGCTTCTTATCCGTATATAACCAGAAACCGCTTGTCATGTAAGCAGCTAGTTTAGGTAAAGACTCATTTACAGAACTGGAAATTAGCTTAAAAAGTTCGCCATTACTAAAGAATATGAAGGTTGTTTATAAAGTTTTATAAAAAGGATGAGCGACTTTTTAGGTAAATCTGGAATGTTACAAGTGTTACCAAATGTAAGGACCACTTTTGTAAATGTTGGTTATCAATCGGTTTTCATTATTTTGTAGATGATTATTATTGATTAGATTATGTAATTTTTGTAAACCTTTGACTTCGTCTCGAACAAAAAATTGAAACATCCGAACTTAAGATTTAAATGGGCGCCAGTGCACTACATTCTCATTCAGATCGTCATTTTTAATAGTCTCGTAATTATATATTCGTGTGCGTGTTTATTGATGGCTTTTAAAATATCAGATATGGGTTGGAAAATAAAGGCTATAGTTATTTTGTTTCTAACTCTAATAGAAATTTTAATAGACTTTTGCGTAAGGTACAGCAATTGAGGACCTAATTAGACAGGGATGTGTTATAACAATTGTTCGATTTTTAAGTTGGATAAGTAATCACCCAGATTTAGTCAGTTCCTCCATCCATGTAACTTTATTGAAACTTTAGATGGCAATAAATTGTAGCCTCAGTCGATCAAGCAACCGGACTTTTGCTGTGTAGTTCAGATGGCCGGTATAAGACTGTAAATAGTCTTTATAATAACTGTTTGATTATTTATCCGTGATGGTAAATGACTACGTGTTTTTATTGCACAAATGTAATAATGTTAATACTTTTAACGATAATTTTCCCACTACAGAAGATATTAAATGTTACGATAGTTTGAAGAACTTAATAGAATAAAGGGGATAGTTTAGACTCGAAGATGACCCTAATCAGAGTCCTAATATTACGGTGTCCAACAACAGCGGCTGATCATTGTGTTCCTCTTTCAGTTACCAAATGTTAGTAAAAAGAGAATGACAAATTTACTCTGATCAAAGCTTGGCCATCTCTTGATAGTGTAATCTGCCACTGTTTCCGTAAAAAATTCTGTAATGTAACAGACATTCTTAGTTTTAGTTTTCTGCAAGGAAAACTATTGTGCCGGGTTTGTCTGTCCGTCCGCACTTTTTCTCTCCGGCCTCAGATCTTAAAAACTACTGAGGCTAGAGGGCTGCAAATTGGTATGTTGATCATCCACCATCCAGTCATCAAACATACCAAATTGCAGCCCTGTAGCCTCATTAGTTTTTATTTTATTTAAAGTTAAAGTTAGCCATAATCGTGCTTCTGGCAACGCAACAGGGGCAACCAGGGGCGGCTGAGAGTTTCATGGGCCGCAGCTGATACAGCATTATATCGAGACCACTAAAAGATAAATCTGTTGTCGGTGGCCTTGATTATACGCTGTAGCTGCTGTACAGAAAACTCGATTGCGCCGAAGAAACTTCAGCGAATTTTTACTTGCTAGTATTGTCTTCAGGAAGCCAGCATATATTGCTTTTAAACTATTCGCCTCTTTTCACCAGGAGCGAGGGTAGTGTCATTATTATGGACAGATCACAATATCACTCCCCGAAATCACCAGTGAGAGACTAAGTGGGAATGACTGGGAAGCGGAAAATGAGTGTTCCAGGCACGTAAAGAGACGTCTGCTGCATGATGAAGGATAATTGTATGAGAGTAGTCCATGAAGTCTATTAGAAGAGGACATTCTGAACAGTGTCTGGTTAAAACGAGGATGCAGCTTTGGGAAAGTTGTCTTGAAAGATGGGAGGTGGACTTGACAGCAGATATATCCAAAAAGAGATAAACTGTAATTTCTTAACCAGCTTGAACAGGAAGAAACTGGATTTTGGATACTATACAGAAATGACGAACCGGACTTTAGAGCATCTTGAAAGGTACCGTAATTGAGCATAACGTTCAGAAGCCTTTTGATTAGGGAACAAATTGACTCTTGTAAGGACAGTAGCAGTGAAATTGGCTTTGAAGCTTGCACAAATTTGAAGAAACTTGATTTTCAATAAAGAGAACGAATTCTACGTTGTACGCTTTCTCTCTTTCGAGAATGGTGTCTTAGTGTAGAGGCATCTGTAATTTTAGTTTTATTTTTTTTATTCTTGCGTCTGATGGGTTTAACTGTCCCAGAGATTAAAATATAATTTAAAAATGGCTATGAATTCGATTGTTTGCCGTTTGAGAAGTAGAAGGAAATGGAGTTTTGATTTTTAAACTTACATAGTTTTTTTTATTTTGTTAGTTTTGCTCAAGTTACTAATGTGTTTTATTATATACACATTTCTCCCTTGTGGGTGCGTATGTAGATGTACTTATGACCCTTCTTCATCGGTTATTTTTGTTTCACTTATTTGGAATTAGAACAACCCCCGCACTATCCCTGAAGTCTTATTTAAACTGAGCAAGCACCTTGGAACTGTACAAGCGCCCTGTTTCCATCGTCCTCCTCGCAATCATCATTACATTTCTCGTAAGTGAAAACTTCTTGTTCGTAGTAAACATAATTCTGTCGAGTCTCCACTATACTTCGGCTGTTCCCCTATTTCTTCGCCCTAGTACAACAATTGGGCTATTTTAGGCAAAATCGAGATCTTTACTCGGGAGTAATCATAATCTCTGGACGGATACTAAACGGGGCCTATTAGTAAGGATTCGTATTCATTTTCTTCTTCCTTCTCAAACTTGATTCGAAACATCTCAGTGTAAGTGAATGATAATTTATGCAACAGTATTTCCGAAATGGGCCTGGCAATCGCAGCAGTACATTGTAAACACGTTGCCCCTAGACTCCAGTAGGCGCAGCTGTGCCAAGGAGTAATAGCATTTCATTATGTATGAAGCAAGGGTGAAAGTGAAGGCTCAAGCCTCGTGGAGGATACGACTTTGAGCCAGTCACTGGATAGATATATAATTGATGAAACCGATAGAATGCATCAAAGCCATTGACTCCTGCTTTACAGGACATACACCCTTATTTCATTGTGCCTTATGCCTCATATTCCTATGTTCATGTTGTACCGGTAGCATAACATCAAAAATAAAGCTTTTGACTCATTGATGACTGACGCAAAGGCTCTATTATATTGATAACTCACTCAGATTGACACCCCGTGGCAAGGCCAAAAGTGTCATCCCACATAATCGACGGAGTGCACCCGATCAGAACGACAGCGAGTGACGAATTATGGAAAAAGGAAGGAAAATAATGGGTGTTCCAAGTATGTTATTCAAAATTCGTCCCTAAGCTTCTCTCTCTCAGCGCCCCCTCCCACCCTGTTCCCCTTCTTGAACGGATCTAATGAATCAGAAAGAAAGGGCAGATAATGGGGAATAATTAATTAGGTTATTCTATTTTTCACCAATGGATTTCACCAGGAAATCGTGTGAGAGACATCTCGGCTCATGATACCCGAGGGAAATTTCGGGAAGTCGGGCTTGAAGAAGAAAAATAGGAAATTGTTTATAGGCCTACACACCGATGAAACTCTGTTCTTCGAGCGAATTGGCTCCAATTTGCTCTGTCGTGTAAAGAAAGATTGGATTTTATTTGTTTGTTTCTCGTGAGATTTGTAGCACATAATGAAACTTATGATATGTATGGCTTCCAGGGTTGTGCTGCTACTAAAACTATCGGTTCACGTTTTTAATGCTTCCTTCTATACAATCGCAGGAGTCTTTTCCTTAATGGGAAGACACAAACCAGGCGTGTTTCAATAAAATGAAAACTCAGCAGTTACATAACGAAGAGTTCATTCGAGATATTATTGTAGTGGATTTGGTGCGATACATGTACACATACGCTACCGGGGTCTAAGCGATATCAGGCAGGGTAGCCGATCGGGGCTACGATCTACCCCAAAGCCAAATCAAAGCCCTTCAAAAGAAGGCATCGTGCTTACCCCAAAAAAAAAAAAAAAAAATGGCAAGAAGCACGTTAAACGAAGAAGGAGATTGTAGTCATTCAAGTGGTTGCCTTTTCAATCCGTTGAAAATGTAAGGAGCCAAATGTTAAAATGTTCTTGATTATATTTTTCTCCCAATATTTCGGCCACATTTTCGTTAATTGCATAATTCTTAACATCTGCCTTCTCGAGGCATGCTAGTCACAGCAGTGGTGATATGGCTTGCTATATTAAATGAACATCATGGTTTCCTCTAAAAGTAATTACCGTTTATTTGTTTTAGTTCTTAACAAACGCAAAAACCCCCGTAAAAAAAATCTTTTCTCACTGTTTATGCTAATAAGAGATGGGTTTTAATTCTTTAATTGTTTAGTAGTTCAGATCGTACGATCCACGCGCCGAAGAGAGAGAGAGAGAGAGAGAGAGAGAGAGAGAGAGAGAGAGAGAGAGAGAGAGAGAGAGAGATGAAAAACTTTTAAAAATCATGCCTTCGTAACATGCAGATCCGAGAGACTACTAACATGCATGCTAAGGCTTTATGTATATAATTAGTATTAATATTTGCCTCTGCTTCATAATTACGTTTATTTTTGCTATACCGCTAATGTCTATGCAATTGTTATTATTATTTACATTTGTTAATCATAGTCGTTTTGTTGAAATGACGTTGATAAACTTAATCGGACAAATGGTAAAAATTGCGTAAATAATGTTAACATTCAAGATTACGTTCACCAGGTTGAAATAACAGTGCACCATAACACTTCAGCGTTGCGTTGATAAACTTAATCGAGCAAATGGTAAAAATTGCGTAAATAATGTGTTACCATTATCAGGAAACTGTCAATTATAGCGAGAAATGAATTTCTATCACCAGGAATAAATTCCTTTAATTCTTCATTGGCTGGCCGGAGACTCGAGACTCGGGCCTAGTAGAATGCTAGCCTTTTTGAGGTCATTTCTGTACGATGATGTCATTGCAAAATAAAGTCATCAGCAAAAAAAAAAAAAAAATACTGATTTGTTTTTGTGATTTATGTAAGATATTTATAATTCACCGAAGTATCTCGGATTACCGTTTGCTATTGATGTTAATTTACGTTGGTGCTGTTATTGCTATCGGACGGGGCTATTTAGGGAAGAGAAACAGAAAGATCGATGGTTAAAAAGTTAAGTATATCTTAGTTTAACCAGACCACTGAGCTGATTAACAGCTCTCCTAGGGCTGGCCACGAAGGATTAGATTTATTTTACGTGGCTAAGAACCGACTGGTTACCTAGCAAAGGGACCTGCAGCTTATTGTGGAATCCGAACCACATTATGACGAGAAATGAATTTCTATCACCAGAAATAAATTCCTCTAATTCTTCATTGGCAGCTCGGAGAGTCGAACGCTGGGCAAAGATTGATGGTATGGTTAGGTGAAGTTGCAGGTCAGCATAATTACAAATTAATAGACATTGTTCCGTAAACAACGATAAATGAGTTCGTATACACGCATAATTTTGTTAGTTACAAATCTAACAAAAAAAAAATGAATCCTCAATCGTATGAGATTTTGGTACTAAAAAAAAAAAAATTCATAAGGATGGATATAGCATCTAAATCATGGGAGGAGCTGCGAAGATTTCTTATCGATTTTGTGAAGCCCCTATTCTTCTGCAGATGAATGTAATGACTATCCGAGGCTGTGTCGTATGTACGTTGTTATCAATTAGGATCAGAGTGTGAGAGTCATCGTCTGTTTACAAAAAAGAGGAAAATACAATGCGAAAAGTCTTGCTTGCATTGCACTGCAGGTTGTCTAAGGATAATAGAATTTGTTATGCATGGATACTGTTTCGGGGAACAGTATCCCTCTGCCTTACACGAGAGCCAAGTCATTGTTTCCTGTTTTTACGCCTTTGTATGTATAGATGGTTTCTATTATGTATCTTGCTTTCAGGAGAGAGAGAGAGAGAGAGAGAGAGAGAGAGAGAGAGAGAGAGAGAGAGAGAGAGAGAGAGAGAGAGAGAGGCTTCGTTCTTTTTATCATTGATATTTACAGTTATATGCAGTGTGTTACCTCTTCAGACACAGAGGTAGAAAAAAAAAGGATAAGGGGAAAGTGAAGTAAGTCAAACGATTTCTCTAATCGTTCTGCTTGTAGTGCCTGTGAACGCCCCCGCCCCCCGATCCGCCCCTCTACCTCGCCGATCGTCAATCAAAGAGAATTGTCATGGTTTTAATTTTGACTTTTATTCATGGCTCTGTGAAATGCATGTCTGTTTACTTGAGGGGGAAACTCACTAACAGGCAGACACACACACACACACACACACACACACACACACACACACACATGCGCGCTGAGAAAACAATGGTGGTGGTCTTCGCCTAAAGACCGCTTCCCCTTTTACGCGGGTGGTGGCATAAAATATGAAAGTCTTAAAGAAGTCACAAGACAAAGGGAAAAACATCTCCGGGACACAACTTAGAAGATAAGAAAGGCTGAGCTGTCGGCGCGGGATGCTACAAGACGTTATATTGTCG
The DNA here is from genome assembly GCF_040412425.1 of Macrobrachium rosenbergii. Lineage (NCBI taxonomy): Eukaryota > Metazoa > Arthropoda > Malacostraca > Decapoda > Palaemonidae > Macrobrachium > Macrobrachium rosenbergii. The sequence goes on along the minus strand of NC_089743.1, from coordinate 13,822,363 downwards.
GCTGGCGAGGATTCCGCAGGCCACCGATGTTCAACTCGGGAGGGAGTTTGTCGCCAGCTAAGCTTTGCAAAGCCTCCCAAAAGGGATCCGTTGCTCCCTACATTTCCATTTTGCTTATTTTATGGGCTGCTGATAATGGTGTGTTGGCGACTTATTGTTATCATCGGTGGCTGTGTTGTGGGATCCTTGTTTCCGAGGGGAAAAATTCCTTTGGATTGCGTGTATTTGTACATACACCCGGGTGCTTCTGCATATGCTACCGAGTTTACTGTATGTATGTATGTATGTATGTATGTATGTATGTATGTATGTATGTGTATATTTTACAGACCGCTGGAGGCACCTACACAGCATATCTTTGAATACTGCAGCAGCTCGATTGTCAACTGCCATACAAGGCTGGAATATATTTAGATATTTCTGTACTCTTCAGTTCAGAATTTTCGTACTAGTAAGATAATGGAGAGCGGTGATCTCCCATTATCATGAAATCAATTGATGGAGTCGAATTTAACGTAAAAATGCGAGTAGTATTGACTGCATTTGCATTACTTGGGAGAGACAATGGTGTGTCGGTTCGCAGAGCAAAATTTAAAGCCAGAGAACGGCGCCAATTACCATATAGATTGGGCATTTGTGACGCGTTCAGAGAGAAGATTACCTATGTGAAAGCAAATTTTAAGCTTCCTGTCAACTGCGGTGACATCCCTTAAAATTCTCTAATAGGATCATATGACGGCTGTTGAGGACCAGATGTTAACGCAGGGTTTGTGCGGTCGGGGGCGGGAGAGGGGGGAGGGCGGAGCGCCGCTTGCGGGTGTTCCGTGAGAGAAGGACCCTGGATTTGGGTGAATGTAAGTAGAAATCAGGGTTTGAATTATTCATTCAAGTGTATATGGTTATCGGTGAATGATGGGCTGGGTGAGCTGTTTCTAAAGATTAATGTGTTCAGAGCGGTGATGGATTGGTGTATGTATGTACGTGTGTCCGTGAGGAGAGAGAGAGAGAGAGAGCGAGAGAGAGAGTGAGAGAGAGAGAGCGATAACCCGTACCCCTTTTATGGGGCATAGGTTTCCCGTTATTTCCAACTCACATCTCATAAAATTGATATCAGGATGTTGCATTGTTCTATGTTTTTCACACGAATGTGTAAGTTTTCCTGAAAACTGTTCTTGAACTTTCGTTAGAATTTTGGCGAAGAACGTCTTAATTTTACACATCTTTAAAAAATAGTGTTCCACACAACAGCTCTATGTCGGGATCATAAGAGAAATTATGATTTATAATAGTTCTGCATTATTTTATACATATCATTTATTTATCCATGGATAAATAAAAGATAGCTCCCTTTCCTCCGCATCTGCAATATTGATAGATGCCAGTATTATGGAATTGTGCAGTTTTCACAAGGTTTTACTTTCTTATGACCGACTCTGTTTTATAATTATTTTTAGTTACGTAATGCCATTAATGCTTACAATGATAAAGAGTTCATTACTATTTGATAACAGTAAATATAAGTTTGTTTTTTTTTACCACACCTCAATTGATATAGTTCAGAATAGAACTGGAGGCTCGCTTGAGTTAAAAAAAAAAAAGGAGTAATTCATAAGGAAGTCAGGAAAAAGAAAAATTGAATAAAGCATGAAAAAATGTGGCAATTTTTCCTTCGTTTTGATCATTAAATGCGTTGATTAGGTTAGTTCAGAATAAGACCACCACATCACCGAAAGAGATAAGGATAAGAATGTAGAATTATTCCTAAAAAAATATATTGAAAATCATGTTCAAACCGGCCGTGTTCTGTTTCAGCGGATGTTATAGTTCAGGAGGCTGATAAAGAACCGTATTCAGATGGAAGAGAACCGTATTCAGATGGAAGAGAGAGAACCGTATTCGGATGGAAGAGAGAGAACCGTATTCAGATAGAAGAGAGAGAACCGGATTCAGATGGAAGAGAACCGTATTCAGATGGAAGAGAGAGAACCGTATTCAGATGGAAGAGAACCTTATTCAGATGGAAGAGAACCGTATTCAGATGGAAGAGAACCGCATTCAGATGGAAGAATGTACATGTCGAATCGCCCACTAATGACAGTCATTAGACCTTTCGTTCTTTCGTAATGACTTTGTTTACGAATGACAACTTTGCCAGTGATAGATATCTTTCCTTACCCCTACCGACGTGCTCCCTGCCTTGCATCTTACCTGGTGGACTCCTATATCTCCCATACAGTTGTCATTACGAGGGTTAACGATACACCCAGGTGAGGAGTGAGGGTTACAATTAGAGGTGCAGTTTGTCTCCCTGTATGTGAACGAAATTGGTAGGTTTTCTAATGATTTATTTTACAGTGATGGAGATCAGTCCTCTCTCTCTCTCTCTCTCTCTCTCTCTCTCTCTCTCTCTCTCTCTCTCTCTCTCTTTTCTTGCTTAGGGACTAGTATGATTTGTGCTCAGTAAAATATTTTGTCATAGCTTTGTACCACTTTGCTGTTAGGTCAAACGATCTTAATTATTGGAATATCGGTTTTGTTTAGAAAATCACTAACTGTAACATTTAATTTTAGTATTTTATGGCCGTATATTGCCTTTGTTTATGCTCTGTACAGTAAGGAAATTAGTTTTATTAAGGAACGGATTGCAGCCGACAATGAATCATTTGTGTGAGTACACGAAAGCTTTTTATCTAAGTGTGCTATTGATTAACCTCTCACAGAGTAATTGGAATAAGGTTATAAATCTTAAACTAGAGAGAGAACGTGACACAGGAAAGAAAATCAGAAAAGAATGGAAGATAACCCTTTTAAAGAGAATGAGAAATAAGATAACCTTTTAAAGAGAATGAGAAAAAAATGAACTGAAACCTAAAAATTGGTGCTGACAGTAGAGAACAGAGAAGCTGAGCGTTCTTTAGTAAGAATGGTGACACTATTTATATCATGTAAAAGAAAAAAGAATAAACCGATAAGTAAAAGGTGAAAGGACGGAAAATTAAAAGAATTATTTGTCATAGTCCAGCAAGGCAAGTCGTTGTCTTGTTTCTTGATTGAAGTGGATACAGTAGAGTCAAGATAAGCTTAGAGAGAAAAAGGATAAAAGACGGTTTTGCAGAATGAAAGTATCGCCAAAGTGGTCTTTCCGGTATCACACACACACACACACACACACACACACACACACACACACACACACACACATATATATATATATATATATATATATATATATATATATATATATATATATATATAATGATTTGATTTGAGATAAAATACAAGGATGACGAGGAGCAACTGTTTAAAATAATGAAGTACACAATTGAAATGTCCGCTGCCAGTTCAAAGCGGGATATTTTAATTTCATTTTTATTCAGTTCCCAGCCAGAGTTGCTAAATAGATTTTGACTGATTGCTGGCAATTGGATTAGAAACAGTGGTTGGATGGTATTATTTTGTATGCACAGAAATTATCAGAGGAATGGGGGAATCTTGAGAAAGTAAGGGTTTGACCTCTTACAAATGTGGTAGAGTATTCAAGGTAAATTTGTAGTGAAACCACATAAGGGTCTGGATAAAAAGTCTCTGGACCAGCGTCCAATCATGACAGGCTTCACCAAAATGCAAGATTTCCTTTGACAGCACAGGTGCAAAGGGAACAGCACAACAACAGAAATTAGAAAATGATGTGGACACGCATTAGATAACCTCTGACTTACCATTTAATTAACCAGCAGCTGAAGACTGGTCTTCAAATTGTATAGGTTTGGAGAATTTTACCTTTATTTGAGTTAATGTCTGGGGAGGATTTTTCTTCAGCTTACTGTATTTTTTCCAAAAATTGATTTATCTAGATATTTTTTTCTTGTAAGATGTCAAGACAAATCAACCAAAGGGAAGGGGAAAAGATACTCATATATAAGAAATAGAAGATTTGTAGGACAAAAATTAGGTAGGTACTAAAAACGGGAAAACAACTTGTTGTTTGCGAGTGTTTTCTAATTTATGTGCTCTGGAAACAGGTTACACAGTGTTGCCGATTTCAGCTATGGAAGAGCAACGAAATACTTTTAAATCACCTAATATATTTATTTAGAATCTTTGTGTCTATGTACAAAATAACCAGATACAGATCACGAGAACATAATTTTTCAAAATGTGATGGTTTTCATATGAATCTTGCAATTTCTGCTGAGATCTTCCAGCATTTACGGATCGGCACCTAGAGATAAATCACTGTTGATCTGGCAGGATGGAAGGCTTAGCGGCAGCAAATCACAAACATCAACAGCACTGACGGCAGTTTATTGTCAGCGGTCAGTTTGTTTGTTTGAAAAGAGAAATGAGACATTCATTGCTTTTAATGCTCGGATGGGACCTTCACATGAGTCACCGTTCCTGGGGAGTATTGCTTGCTCGTGTCTCAGTTCCTCGTTGGGGGAGTGGGTTCCGTTTTCAGCTAGCACTCTGCTGACCGCGAGTTCGAGTCTCCGACCTGCCAATGAAGAATAAGAGGAATTTATTTCTGGTGACAGAAATTCATTTCTCGCTATAATGTGGTTTGGATTCCACAATAAGCTGTAGGTCCCGTTGCTAGGTAACCAACTGGTTCTTAGCCACGTAAAATAAATCTAATCCTTCGGGCCAGCCGAAGGAGAGCTGATAATCAGGTCAGTGGTCTGGTGAAACTAAGGTATACTTAACTTTGCTCGTGTCTCTGAACACAGAGGGGAATGAAAATCCCGTTTCCGCTCTTGCCTATCATCCTCATTGCTTTGCTCAACAGTTGTTCACATCTTGGTTGAAAAGTGGAAGTTCTCCCATTCAGGCGCACGTTGACAATGAAAAACAAATTATATGGAACGCATGGAATAATGAATATGATGGGAGAAGAAAATGGTGGAAAGGAATTAGCAAAAAAAAATAGATAAATAAATAAATAAAATAAAATATAGAATAAAATAAAAACCTTGAATAAGAATTAGAGAAATAAGATAGATATGGCAGATTTTCCACAGAAGATGTCAAGACCAGTATATCTGAGGAGAGAAATAAACTGCTGAGTCTTCTTAATAATAGCATAGAATGCGCTGTTTTGAGGTAGAACACAATAGTTCCATTGACTGTTGCCGTGCCCGCTCCCCATCCCTCCCCCTCTCTCTCTCTCTCTCTCTCTCTCTCTCTCTCTCTCTCTCTAGGTCCTTCGCCTTTCAGAGGACATTGCGTTTGTGGTATGCTTGAATGCATTGTGATTATTTTTGGCAAGGTGAACATGCATATGCTTAGAGTATAAGGGTAAATTTGACTGCTATCTCTATAAGTTTCTTTTGATGTTCATGAAGTTGATGGGTTTCGTCGAGAATTCTTTATAACAGCTAATTGTGATCCAGTATGTTGCTAACAGCAGCAGAATGATCCACCCACTATGTTTTTTATTACTCGCTTCTAGGTGTTTTGTTTTTACATCAACTGACAAATAGATATGGCCAAACCCTTCTTTTTACATCTATTTTGCGTTGGCAATTTCTAAAGTTTTCAAAGAAGTGGTGTCTGGTTTTGACAAACGCAGTAATAAGAAAGACTGTTGAGAGCATATATGTATGTTGCTGACCGCATAAAACGATATACGGTATCAAGGTGAGATTGATTTGTTGTCTGAAGGAATGGCCGTAAGATGTACCCAGCCAGAAAGCTGGCTGAGAACTGTTCACAGAAGGGTACATAGTTACTAGGTGTTTTATAAAAGAAGTTAGAATTAATTATTGTCCAATAGAGAAAACTAGTTCCGCTTGCTTGCAGGATGTCAACTCTTTTCAGTAAGATGCGGATGAATCAGGGATTGCGTATGGAAAGTCATTTTTTTTTTTTTTTGTATAATTACCTAAGTCTTACCTTTGGGAAGCACATTTGATATATGAATTAATTTAGAAATTTATAAACGTTAAAGGTTTCACCTGTTTTAATTTCTGAAGGTTTATGTTACTGGTGCAACGGAGAGAGAGAGAGAGAGAGAGAGAGAGAGAGAGAGAGAGAGAGAGAGAGAGAGAGAGTCAACATACCGTTCCTCGTGTGTAGCATAATTATGAAAATGGATTCCTTTGAGGAGGACCTAATTAAGATAGAATAATTTTTAACAAGTAACCTAAACAATTCACCAAAAGCCTCGTAGGCCTAAAAGCAGAAGAACCCCAACAAAAAAGAAGTCGTTTTTAAATACCAGGAGAAAATTATTCAAAATTGCCAGAGTGGAATGGGAATAAATCTCTTGTATCAACAGAGTATTGTTAAGGATGGGGTGAAGTACCGCGGTCGCCGAGCCGTTCCTTGTTTTAAAGAGTTTTGATTTTTTTTTTCTGAATTATCCGGCTGAAACACGAAGGGAGGTATACAGAAAACTTTTCAGACTTATGGTTGATATTACAGTAGCTTTAGATTATTGTTTATCGTCTTTTGTGAATTAATTTGTGTTTCACGTGAAAAACATGTCTTCTTATGTAAATCAGTTTGTGTATCACGTACAAAAAAGACACCTGCTTTTCACATTTACCAGTCACGTATTTTGGACACATTTATGTTTTTGTTTGTCTCTCTGTATCTATATGTATATCTGTATAAATGTATATATGTGTGTGTGTGTGTGTGCAAGTATATACACACACATATATACATATGTATATTTGTATATGTATATATGTGTGTGTGCAAGTATATATACACACATATATATGTGTATATACAGGTGTGTGTGTGTGTGTGTGTGTGTGTGTGTGTGTGTGATGTGCACTTATCCTCTTTAGGTAGCACCAGAAAGGTATAGACTTCTGATTTCTCGGGATAGCTATGGGATTGAGGTTGCTAGCCCACGCCCTTTTTCTCGATATTAGCAGGTAGCTGGTAAGGTTGCTACATATATATATATATATATATATATATATATATATATATATATATATATATATATATATATATATACATGTGTATGTGTATATATATATATATATATATATATATATATATATATATATATATATATATATATATATATATATATATATATATATCTATATATAAAATTATTGTGTGTGTGTATGCTCGCGTAATCACTCTTCTTGTTATAGATCTACGGCATAATCTTGTATTAACTCACACGTTCTGACTGCTCTTGGTTAAAAGAGTTTGCTTCACATGAAGTCTAGTATTTAACGTACTGTAATCTTACCCTCAGTTTGCCATCAGAAACCTGATGAAAAATCTCCGAATGCGTTCCTTGGACTTGTCCATTTTCCCAGTTACACAGAAAGATTTTCATTTATTCTTCAGTTCCCGGAGGATGAGGAGCGCGTTAGTGAATGCCAGTGGTATAGTAAGGATATTGTAAATGTTACTTAATGTACTTTGAATTGCGTTTTCCATTAACTTTCATCTTTTATGATCCTTTGACTCGTCCAGCAATCTACTTTGGGGTTGTTTAGTGCTCTACTCGACTTTATGGTGTGGAACGATTTGTTTCAATGCGTTTGACATTAGTTCATTATTTTTAATGGGAAGCACGGAAGGAATTCTGCTTGTACCTCGTATTTCGATTGTTTGGACGAAATTCTTGAGATATATATGTAAAGGTTTTTTAGTTTTCTGTAAAAGAAAACTATTGTGCCGGCTTTGTTTGTCCGTCTGCACTTGATTCTGTCCGCCCTCAGGTCTTAAAAACTACTGAGGCTAGATGGCTGTAAATTGGTATGTTGATCATCCGCCCTCCAATCATCAAACATAACAAATTGCAGCTCTCTAGCCTCAGTAGTTTTTATTTTATTTAAGGTCAAAGTTAGCCATAATCGTGCTTCTGGCAACGATATAGGATAGGCCACCACCGGGCCGTGGTTAGAGTTTCTGGGCCGCAGCTCATACAGTATTATACCGAAACCGCCGAGAGATAGATCTATTTTCGGTGGCCTTGATTATACGCTGTAGCGGCTGTACAGAAAACTCGATTGCGCCGAAGACATTTCGGCGCATTTTTTACTTTTTTTTACTTGTCTCTGGAAACATTTTAGTTTTTCCAATATTATTTTTGTTGCAGCTCGCTTTACCTTAAATCTTTTACCATTTATTGTGCCTAGTGATACTCCTGCGTATTTTCGCCTTCTGCTAAAATAAAGTAAAATATCAATCCATGCACTATATTCATAGTGCAAGTTTAAATTTAAAGTTGCCACACCGAAAGTCTTGGATCACCTCAGTATGATGTACGTGCATTCATAACTGTATCTATATATATATATATATATATATATATATATATATATATATATATATATATATATATATATATATATATATATTCATATATATATATATATATATATATATATATATATATATATATATATATATATATATATATATATGTGTGTGTGTGTGTGTGTGTGTGTGTGTGTGTATGTGTGTGTATTGTCTAGAGGTGAAGGAAGGAATGAAACAAGGAGATGACCAAACGATTTTATGATTTTCATACCTCCTCAGGGTCAATTTAGCGATAGATCGTCAATATATATATATATATATATATATATATATATATATATATATATATATATATATATATATATATATATATATATATATATATACATATATATAGATGTGTGGTTGTGTATGTGTGAAATTGTTTATTGGTAAATTCTTATGTGAATATACTCATGGCCGAAATCTTTGGCTATTTGGGTGCGTTTTTTCAATATTTACAAAAATACATTTTAAAAACACACTAAAAAATCTTAATTATAATTTTTTTGAAGCTTTTTACTTTAATATTCACGTAAAAAACATGATTTCTGTTTATTGTGTATTGAAAGTGGATTTTTTTTAAAGAAAGAGAATAAAAAGTTTTCTAATGTACTATATGTCAGTTCCACTGTCTCAACCAAGAAAATGAACCAGTTTTCAGAATGTTGAAAAAAAAATGAAAAAATAATATGAAGCCATTTGTTCTCCTTTTACATATAAGGAATTCATGCATCAAATTTAACCAGGGAGTATTTTCCCATTACAGAAAGATCTTGATTTTTCGCCATATAATCATTGGTTACTGCTTTAAACTAATTATAATTTTATTGTTCTGATAGCATATTGACAACCTAACAGTGTAAGTGTAAGTGTAGCTTTAATCACATAGGTAAGGTAACCTTTGAAACAGGATGATTATAATGTTAAGATTCTTATCATCCAAATGTAATGACGTTTACCTTTTCTTGGCGTAATAAACATTTCCTTCTCATTCTAGGAAGATGTCACAGATTAATTAACCCATAGATTGATATCGCGGTGATGGGATCCATCGTGATGGGGAATTCATGCGAGGTTAATCGTAGTACTAATAAGGAAAAAGGTATAAAAAGGAACAGCGTCACTTTATTATCCTTCTAGTGCTGTACCAATTATTAAATGACTACCGATGAAGAGAAAGAAGTGTCATTCTATTATTCTTCTAGCGCTACTCTGCTCATTAAATTACTACCGGCTGAAAAATTCATAAATGTGTTATGTTAATGGCACTTTAATAGCAAAATTGCCGTCTTGATTTGCAGTCTGTTTCTTTAGTGTCATTTGTAGTCATCAGGGCGATGTACTGTGCATCCCTTAATTTACTTCTTTGTCGTGAAGTTACAACACCTGTCATTATTTCCGCCGAATCGCGCTGCAATCTTGAAACCACATTTCCTGTTTATTATTATCCTCGGGTATTTGAGCTTATTAAGATAAATATGTTGTTGACTGGTTCGAAAGACGATTATTCACTTTAATTGTCGCAGAAATTTCCTTTACGAGTGTTGCTGATTTTCGAGGTAGATTTGTATTTGCCGTAAGATTTGTTATGTGAATGCATTTCCCATATATATACTATACATATATATATATATATATATATATATATATATATATATATATATATATATATATATATATATATATATATATATATATATATATATATATATACATACATATATATATATATATATATTTGTTTATGTATATATGTATATATATATACACATGTTTATACATATATGTACATGTATGTGTATATATAAATTATATACATATATATGTATATATTTATATATATATATATATATATATATATATATATATATATATATATATATATATACGTTGTGTGTTTGTGTGTTGTATCTAGTGAGCGAGTGTGTGAGTGGGGGGGGTAGTAAGTTGATAATTAGTACATACAGATACACATTCTCACTCACTGACAGTTCCATCAATCTCTGGTTATGATATCCGCTGGCCTCGCCAATTACAATGTTTTTATTGTTACCTCTCTAATTATTAGGTAGTAACGCAATACCTCCTGGAACCACGCCGTACCCACATCCAATCCGCTGAATCTACAAATGTATCTTCGCTGTTGTGTTTGGGACGTCAGCCTTATCGCTGTTGTCTGTCGGAGAGATTAAAACATCATGTTAACATCCGTGGCATTTTGGAGAGGCTGATATTAGCTCTGCGAATCAAATGCGCGTTTAGTTGTTGTCTTCGATGAGCTGTTTTGGGGGATATGTTCTCTCCCCGTTTTGGTTTCGTCAGTCAGTGTCCTTTTCCATATACTGTAATAATGACGAAAACTTAAATATTTTTTGAAATCCAGTAATTAATCATAATTGTTGCTGTTCTGTATTAAAATTTTGTCAGTGAGTAGGTCGAATGGTAATTTGAGTTTGTACAGTAAGAGGAGGATGTTATGAATTATCTGTGTGTGTGTCACACACACATTCATTATGTATATATACTGTATATATATACATATATATTCATATACATTTATATATATATATATATATATATATATATATATATATATATATATATATATATATGTTTATATATAATGGAGTGCTCCACTGTTTCTCTTTCCTTCGTGGACTTTGTCTTTATTTATATATTCATCACGTTCCATATTTTCGTGACTCAGTTATACACACACACACACACACACACACACACACACACACACACACACACACACATATATATATATATATATATATATATATATATATATATATATATATATATATATATGTGTGTGTGTCTGTGTGTATTTATTTATATATATATATATATATATATACACATACACACACATACCAACACAAATATGAAAATATTTGTGTATGAGGGTATGTGTATGTGTGTGTGTGTGTGTGTGTGAGAGAGAGAGAGAGAGAGAGAGAGAGAGAGAGAATAGAATAACTTTCAGAATCTACATCCCAAAGGCGCGGTGGTTGTTAGTTTACAAAAAGAAAGTAACAAATTTAAGTAAACATTTGCGTGAATATGTCGATGTGTGAGCACCTTGTATATAGCGCCTGCATGCAGATTGAACTTCAGGTATTACTCAACCTGTGGAATCTTTCGTCTCTGTTCCAACAAGAAAAATCTCAGCATTCCCAGCTGGGCCTACACACCGTTTGTATTTTCCGCTAATGAGCTTCTAATGTCACCTGTGGGATTTGTTTGTCCTTCTTTCTCTTATAATACTCTTTTAATGCTTTGGAGTTTTAAATACTCATGTTTGTATAAATGCCGGTGAGATTGGACGTGTTTTTCGAATTGATAGTAAAGATATCAAGATGATTAAACGTGTTTTTATAATTAACAATAAAGATATAAAGATGAGAAGGCATGTTTTTTAATGAAAATTATAATAATGAAAATAATTATAATGATGATAGGAGCAGGACACCGAAATGAATTATATATCGACATTATGACGATGTTCATGATGAAAGGAAGACCCACAATCACTTCGAAGTGAACAATTTAAAATCGGAAGCAAGACGTGATCTGTGAGGAGGAGGAGGAGTTATTTGAATTATCGTAATCGACAGTAGTAGTAACAGTATCAAAAATTATTTATAAGTCTTCAGAATGACATTGATACTAAAAATGGCAGTGCTTTTAATAAAATCGTGACTAAAACATTAACTTACCCCATTTAATTTTTGTTTTGTATTTAGGATATATGAACAAATTTTGTCAATGTGTATGTGATATGCTTCTAACAGAGCATGAGATTCATTTTAAATTTGATAAAATCCATCAGCTCTTCATGCCAATTAAGCGACTCACTTTTCAGTTGTCATTGTAGTCTTGCTGCAGTTATATTTCTTATGCAGTTATAATGTTTAAAACATGTTCCTGTCAAATATGTTAATTAGACTTCAGAGCATCAAGTTAGAACTCACTTCTTTCGCTAAAGTTAGCTGTTATGATGGTATCGAGTTTACTGATAGAAGTTGTATCATATTCAGGGTCCAGGAAAACTAAATTGATATGACGATCATAACACAGTGAACAGACTTTACGGAAAGCGCATTTCTCTTTCTTAGTCAGTTTCAGTAAACTTACCAATGCCCGTTTGAATGCTTATTCCCATCTCTGATTCCCAGTCGCATCTGCTCTTGTATAAATAGATGCTACAACTTCTATTCAGGTGCAGAGAGCCATTAGAGTAAGGATTCTCGCACACTTGACGAATTAATGAATTTTTTTCTTTTTTGTTGCCTCGGATATATTTAGTTTCCAATCACTGCTTTATCGACTTACACGAATCGAATGTGCTGAGGACTTAATTGTGTGATAATTGCCTTTCTATTTTAGGTAGAATGTTAATTGAAATCTAGTGTGAGAGATGTTTGTGAATTTTAAAATGTGATTTTTTGTCGTTCTACCTCTCTCCCTCCGTATGTGTGTGTGTATGAGAGTATATATATATATATATATATATATATATATATATATATATATATATATATATATATATATATACATATATGTATATATTTATATATATATACATACATACATACATACATATACACACAAACACATACATACATACATACATATACACACATAAAACACACACACCGTGCACCTTTTTCCTTTGAAGGTTGTCACTCTGATAAATGGCAGCATTCCAGTTCTCTCCAGTTATTTTTGGATAGGGTTGCTAGCTAGCCCCATACCCTTTCCCCCGGTGGTAGTGACCCGTCATAGTTGACTGATACCAAGTACCCAATTCAGTGTTAAGGTCAGTTGAGACGTAGAGTGTATATAGTGGGTTTTTAAAGGAGGCGTTGCCTTTTCTGGAACTGAAATTGGACCTCTTCGCTTAGTAGTAAGTGCATATATATATATATATATATATATATATATATATATATATATATATATATATATATATATATATATATATATATATATATATATATATATATATATATATATATATATATATATATATATATATATGTATATATATATATATATATATATATATATATATATATATATATATATATATATATATATACATAATGTACATACATATATATATATATATATATATATATATATATATATATATATATATATAGAGAGAGAGAGAGAGAGAGAGAGAGAGAGAGAGAGAGAGAGAGAGAGAGAGAGAGAGAGAGAGAGAGAGAGATGCAGTATATCTATTAATTAATATGCAAAGGTAGAGGGTTCTTTTAGTGTAAATGTGCTTCTGTTTTCTTAAATGCAAGAATGTTATTTTAACTGTTTTGGCCCACGCCCTAAATCTCCGCGTATCAACTTACAGGTTGCATAGCAGTTCATTTAATGAGAATGCATTGCTCTTTGTGCTGGGTATCACATATGATTCATATGAGGACGGGAACCGCCTGTAACATCTATTTTTTTTTTATGCCTCAAACTCGTGTTCGGGCACCCGTATATGTACTCTTGGAGTGGGTCCTGATTTGCACATGAATGTATAGACATCAATGTAAGTAACTGAATGTTCAAGAGTCGTAGATATATATATATATACACACACACACACACACACACACACACACACACATATATATATATATATATATATATATATATATATATATATATATATATATATATAAAATGTCCATAAGCAAATTTGTGTGTGTTCTATCTAGCAACATCCTGATGTCCTCACACGCTTTGCATACATTTATTAAATTCATTATATATATATATATATATATATATATATATATATATATATATATATATATATATATATATATATATTTATAATTTAGATAGTGGACAGAGAGATATTCATACTTTTGGTAGCGTGCGTGGGCTCGAATCCTGCCTCAAAGGGGAAAGGGTTCTTTATTTGTTATTTGTCATGATCCAGAGGCGTCTGCTGATAAGCGTATCTCAAAAGATTGAAGAAATCTAGAAGTCAAGAGGTTATTACTGCTATCATATATATACATGTATATATATATATATATATATATATATATATATATATATATATATATATATATATATATATATTTATTTATATCTAGTAAGAGTGTTTCATAGGTTCTTTATCAGATAGATAGATGGACAGATGATTCCCAGCTTTTTTATTTTTGTAATTGTAAGAATACATTAAATATTATTTATTTATATTTTGTCCAGAACATTCAATTCTGGTCAATTTGAAATGACAGTTTAGTAGACGAATTCATTGGCTGTGAAAAAACGATTTTTTTAATGCTATATTGCATTCGCACATTTTTGCATGCCATTTTTGAGAGTCGTATGTAATAATTTTATGATTATTATTACATGCAATTACACACTCAGCACGAAGAGTTGTGATATTTTCGTTACTGACGAGAACACACGTACTGTTCTCTCCTAAAGTGAAGCAACCTGTTTTTGTTACTGTTGGATTCGTAATGATTTTCAGATAGATAGGGTTAGTACTCAATATTAAAAGGCAGTTAGGGTTAGTACTCACTATTAAAAGGCGGAGCTCGCGGGGATGTGATCAGTAATTCCATTTATATAATTTCAATAGAAAAAATATTTAATGAGAGTATAAATACCAATAACGTCTAAAATTATGTGTCTATATACTTGCCTGTTTATTGCGCAAATTCACCTTAAAAATCAGTCAGGTACCTAAGTTATTATTCTAAACTATTTTTTACCAGTAGAGTTATGAATAGAAATAAACACTTACTGATTTACCTAAAGTATATTTCAATTCTTCAGCAGGCAAACGTAGGTTTGGTGGTCACCATCATTAACAAAGATAGCATCTACAATTATGCAAAAGGAAAGTCTAAATAATATATATAATATAATATATATATATATATATATATATATATATATATATATATATATATATATATATATATATATATATATACACACACAACATAAACAACAATGAAATTCAATACATATGTATTTGACAACGAAAGAACATTCATTTTGAAATTAAACATCTGTGTAATATTAGTATATATATATGAATATATTATATATATATATATATATATATATATATATATATATATATATATATATAGAGAGATATATATATATATATACACATGAGAGAGAGAACATCAAACCTTCTTTTAGATTTAAACTGACATTAAGAGGGTTGCAATGAATACTTTTTAGGTTGTCTAGTTGCTCGGTGGTAGTGCTTCCAACTTACAACTAGACGACATGTGTTCGAATCTCGAACAGTGGCCCTCTGTTGCATTAAGCAGTGAATTAGGCATGTAGTTTTAGACGACTGCTGTAGGCCACAACTAGGGTGGAGAAAGAGGGATAAAAAAAGAAAATCTAGACATGGGTGTCCATTGCTGTGTCAAGTTGTACAGCATCAAAACGGGCATTCCTCACCTCACACGGATGAAACATTCACATCCTTTCATCCTTATGAGAAATTTCTTTTTAACCTTCTCTATAAACCTTTCCTAGTTTGTGATATCATTAGTTAGGGGTTTGAACTCCAGTTATACTTTGTTCTATATATCCTGAAGTGAAGGAATGCCGTGTCTGCTTAAAATCTTTAAATCACTAACAAAACTTTGACAGGTTTATAAATAAAAAGGGTATCTGAAGGCATAATGTAGTCACCTGCGGTTACTGGTACATCATCGTTAATTACCGTCATATTACATAGTGGTTGATGGACCTGAGGAAGTTTCATGGATCTGGTCATTTTTATAGATTTGTGTTATTTCCACAAAATGATCAGATTATTCTTTATTCTTCTCGCTCTCTTTTCTTTCCTTTTACTAACGCTATTGATAGCACAGTAACGGAGCAGGAAAACTAGACATTTATTGGGATTTTACTCTATTGTTCCCATAATTGATATCTTATCTTCCTGTATCTCAAATTCTCGTGTACTACCCCTAACTTATAGATAATTAATCAGTGATAACACTGACAGATATTGACTTGTTTTTGCATCAGTAGTTTGAATTGTATCCTCCTTCCATTGGGAGGAACTCATGGCTATGCAAAATCATCTGCCTCCTAGCATTTTTGCCACGATGTTAGGTTAGGTTATTTTGGGCCAAAATGACTGTTATACTAGAGGACCGACATGGCTGAAATCGTCTTTCATTGATTGTGGATAAAAGAAACAACAGGAAATGTTTAAAAAAATAAAAATAGGATTGATTATTGTGGGACAGTTGCTAGCATCTTTGAGGTTATGATGACTAAAGAACGAAGATATTGAGTATTGCATTTAAATGCTGTGGCTAAAGGACTTAGATGTTGAATGTTTATAGAAATGCTTGGGCGTTTTGAATAGAAAAGGAGCTCATTTGTTCCAGCTTGGGATGTTGGTCTAAGGCTGAATTTATTAGTTTTTCCAGATTTTTATACCTGTGCATAGATGGATACAGCCAGGTTCTGTCGTTTCATAGCCAGACTTGGGAAACATTCTGCCACGGTTTGTCGACTGTTTCGGCATATCTTTAGTCAGTGAAGCACAGCAACTACTCCTTCTCCTTATAACAATGTTCATGTTTCAAACTCAGTTAAGCAGTTTGAATTTGTTTCATGCCACTTGGCATCTGAGATCCGTTTCATTTAGGTTAATATACTCGATAATTTCATTTTATTTTATTTTGTAGTGATATATATTACAGTTCAGGAAAAACATAACATATCAACGTTTCTTATCAAAAAGAAGCTAGCTTGTCATCTGTCTTGCATGTAAGCATTGCTCATTTGTTGCATATGACTCTCTCTCTCTCTCTCTCTCTCTCTCTCTCTCTCTCTCTCTCTCTCTCTCTCTGACAAACACAGTATTCTGAGTTTTCTGTTTGTCCATTTCTGTGGGTTTGGATGAAATTACTGTTATCTCTCTCTAAACAGTGGTTCTAAATCTTGACTTTGTAAGTATTTTTAACGCCTTAAAAAATTACACCGAAAGTTAAAGCCATTTGGACTGTGTACACTGAATAAAATCCCTTTGGCATGTGCCCACTGGGCAGCAAGCTTATGGGGGCAAACCATCATTACAGGCAGTAAAGCTTCAGAATGTTTTTCTTTTACAGCCATTGATTTTGTGCCACTGGAAATATACTATATTTGCTTCTAAAATTGGATCTGTGCAATGCAATCAGTGGAATGCAATGCTCTGATGCCCGTCGCCTTTTGCAGCTTCATTTTCCCATCAGTTTTCCCAGCTTTGATGGAAAGGTTTTCTGTGTGGAGAACCTAGATTGCTGGATGCCTGTCATCCTCTTACTCACAGCCTTCTTTACTATACGGTGATGGAGACGCAAAGGGAAATCACATTCGACTCTCTCTCTCTCTCTCTCTCTCTCTCTCTCTCTCTCTCTCTCTCTCTCTCTCTCTCAGCAAGATTTTGATACCTCTCACAGCTGTAATTTGTGCTAACCCCATCATTTGAAGGAAAATAAAACGCGGTTGGTTACCAAGAGTTAAATAGTATATAAATTGTGGTTTTATATCTTTGCACATGCACGCAGACGCTTGAGTACACACACACGCTGACGACACGTTTGCCCTAACGCTTATCATCCAATCAGCGAAGGTGGAGAACTTCGTATGTGGTTAGTACATTCATAATTGACCACCGAGAAGTACTATGTGCCGTAGGTACAGTACGTCAGCCCTTGAACTTCCATGAGGTAGGGCATGTGGGTAGCAGCTATACCTAAAAGATTTGCTGAGAACTGGAAGGGTAACACCTCTGTACCTCGAAATGAAATATATATATATATATATATATATATATATATATATATATATATATATATATATGAAATATATATATATATATATATATATATATATATATATATATATATATATATATATATATTATATATATATATGTATGTATATATATATATATATATATATATATATATATATATATTATATATATATATATATATATATTTAATATATATTCTAAATATATATATATATATATATATATTTAATGTACATTCTAAATAGCAATTAGTAATTGCCGTAATTTGGGAATTCTAAATATACGTCAGAAAAGAGAGAGAGAAAAAGGAAGAAAATTAAAACAGTCCCTTTTTTCATTACTTTCAAAGGCAGGGGGATCATAGCCTGCTATTTATCCCCTGTGTCACAAACTAATTGTCAACGCTCATGTTAATATTACACCATCACGCCGGTCATCTTTCAATAAGTATTTTTCTTATTGCGAGCGATATTTAACATTCAGTACGCTTTTAATGCTGTCATTTATTTTCTTTTTAAGGCCCCTAATGGTCCGTCATTTATATCTGCTTAAACTATGAAGACAGTTGTAGATTAGAGGCCGATTAAGCCCTCGCGTTTTGAATGTGGCCAGATACTCGCGTCTGAACGCGTATGGGCGGAGGTTGGCTGGTCCAGGGACTTTCTTTTGCATATGTATTGCAACCTTTGTAATTAGATGTCTATTCATGGGTAGGAATCCTAGTAAGTGCTTGTATATTATACGCATGTGCTATATGTTCCGGGCATATTTGTATTAAGGCCAAAAAAATCAAATTGCAAATATTTAAATCCAGGAAAGATACGAGTATAAAGAGAGAGATAAAGAGCAATTTGTAGAAAAGAGAAGCCTACTACCCTTTTCCTTGATGACATTATTGTCATTTGACTAGTACATAATTGACTGAAAGCGAGAGGAGTTTGTTAGGGCATTGTTGTTGTTTATTCGAGAGACCGAGAACGTTTTGTGTTAGTGGCGGACGGATTTGTTCAAAGAAAAAAAACTTGATATTAAGGAATTGTGGGAAGGCATAAAGCCTTGAAAGACAAGTTGAATGGAACAGTGATAGGGACCTGATTTATCGTTGATGAAGCCTCATTGTAGTTCTATGAAGCACCGACCGAGTTTTGTTCTTATGTCATCAGTAGAGAGGTGAATTAGGTAATGGCTGTTTTCTTATCTTGATGTGAACTCGTTCCATTTCAGAATAAGGGTTATTTGCTGATTTTTGAAATTATTAATTTTATCTTTTCCACAACATTCGTGAGCAGAGGTTTTTCCCGTTGTTAGAATACTCTAAATGTTTTTTTATACCTTTTTGTTTCTTCTTCCTCATCGACTATATGTAAAAACTTTCCTTAGACAGGACCAGTATACTCGTAGTCATTCGTTCAGTGTAAATTGTCTGTTGAACCGAAATATCTTCCACAGGTACTCTAGGCTCGAGCTGTTTAGGGCTACAGTAACTTTTCTGTCTGAATCGCATTGCGCTGAAATTTTCCCTATCCTCTCTGCGCTAGTCACCCAGATCTTAATATTGTCTAGGTCACGTCTTCGAAATAGCCCCCCCTTTTTTTTTTTTTTTTTTTTTAAATCCTGGAGACAGTCCTATGAGTTTTCCTTACTTTTATACTTAGTAGACGTAAGGAAAACTCATAGGACTGTCTCAAGGATAAAAAAAAAAGTTATTTCGAAGACGTGACCTAGGCAATATTAAGATCTTGAAGTAAGGAAAACTCATAGGGCTGTCTCAAGGATAGAAAAAAAAAAAGTTATTTCGAAGACGTGACCTAGACAATATTAAGATCTAGAAGTAAGGAAAAATCATAGGACTGTCTCAAGGATAAAAAAAAAGTTATTTCGAAGACGTGACCTAGACAATATTAAGATCTAGAAGTAAGGAAAACTCATAGGACTGTCTCAAGGATAAAAAAAAAAGTTATTTCGAAGACTTGACCTAGACAATATTAAGATCTGGAAGTAAGGAAAACTCATAGGACTGTCTCAAGGATAAAAAAAAAGTTATTTCGAAGACGTGACCTAGACAATATTAAGATCTGGGTGACTAGCGCAAAGAGGATAGGGAAAAATTTCAGCACAATGCGATTCAGACAGAAAAGTTACTTAGCAGAAGAAATATTTCAAGAAAGTCGAACAGTGAATTACCAGCTTTCATCCTGCCGTGGTTACATGCCGCAATGAGAGTTTTCAATTAGTGGTTGACTTTCTTGCTGAAAATATATACATAGGGATTACACAGCTTGTATGAAATATTTTTATTTATTTCTAAAGTCACTAAGCAAATGACTCATGAAGAGTTGTCTAATTTTTCTAACCATATACCATATGGCCTCTCTTTCTATATACAACAGTTGTTATTATTTTCTGTATACAACAATTGTTGTTATTTTATTCGCTTCTTTAATATTCTTTTTCATAGAAAAACTCTTACGTCAGGTATGTTGCGGCATAAAAGGTCTGTCATCCCTCAATGTGCGTTAAAGTAACAAAAGTCAGGTGTTTATTGATGAGTTATTTCTCATAAGCCATGTGGTTACACACTCACGCACTTATTCCTCTCTGGTTTTTCATGTTGATATTTAGGCATGATTTAGTCTTATACGGTAGCATATTTTCTTTTTACTCTTGAAAATACATATATAACAAGAAAATTATTTGCCATCTCTATATGAGTTGATTACATGTTTTCCAAGTCGTTAGTATTTCACTTTAATGCAGATTAACTCATTCTTTTTTTTTTTTTTTTGAAGACTGGTATTTTTTTGGCTGTACGCTGTAGTGATCTTTATATTTTACATAAGCTTTTAATGCTATTTGCTAAATACCGTTAAGTCATAGAAAATGCTGACATTGGTGGTTAACCATTTCCGTAATTTTTTTTTTTTTTTAGAATTTGTAAAATGTTTCTCTGAGCAGTTTATTGTTTGTAATTTCTCCTATTACGAATTAAATGTGATGTAATTTCTCCTATTACGAATTACATGTCAGTTGATTTATTTTCTATATTTACACAAATTTCAGCATTTGTTGCTGTTATCTACCTTAGGCTGTAGGATCATTGCGTCAGGTTTTTCTAATTTTTTGCCCTAAAATTCAAATGACATAATATCTAACATTATGAAATAGATATGATATCCATCTGATGGAGTGGACCAATGAACCTATATGATGAATGTGCCCAAAAAGATAATTAAACTAGCATGCCCAAAAGGATAATTAAACTAGCATGCCCAAAAAGATAATTAAACTAGCATGCCCAAAAAGATAATTAATGCCCAAAGGATAGCAATGAAAGGATAATTAAACTAGCATGCCCAAAAAGATAATTAAACTAGCATGCCCAAAAGATATTTAAACTAGCATGCCCAAAAAGATAATTAAACTAGCATGCCCAAAAGGATAATTAAACTAGCATGCCCAAAAGGATAATTAAACTAGCATGCCCAAAAAGATAATTAAACTAGCATGCCCAAAAGGATAATTAAACTAGCATGGCCAAAGGATAATTAAACTAGCATGCCCAAAAAGATAATTAAACTAGCATGCCCAAAAGGATAATTAAACTAGCATGCCCAAAAGGATAATTAAACTAGCATGCCCAAAAAGATAATTAAACTAGCATGCCCAAAAGGATAATTAAACTAGCATGCCCAAAAAGATAATTAAACTAGCATGCCCAAAAAGATAAACTAGCATGCCCGTAATGTGGCCCACTGGATTCCGTTGTATGGCCTGTAGCTGCTGGTATCCAGCATCCTGTTGACGTGTGGTAAAAAAAAAAAGTCAAATTTGGTTCAAGTTAATGGTGTCACGAAAATTTTAGTTCATTCAGAGCCACAAGGATTAAAAGAAAATATGTCTAAATCCAAGAGGATGAGAATATATACATGAATAGAAAAGGTGATAGACAAATCAAGACTAAACGTTTAGATAGAGTAGGAAATTCTCCTGCTTTCAGTTATTGGCGTATAAAATTTTCAAGGTCACGTATCCCAATTTTCATCAGTATGCCTTTCGTCGAACAAAAAGGAAAAATAAATTCGGGCAATTGAATTACAATTAATTAGTCGATTTATTCCCATAATTATATTGGACCGATAATATATGAAGCCCTTCAGTGTTTCTGGTGGTTAAAGGACGCCATATTTACCTGATGTAAATGAGTGAAGTACAACTGACCCTAATGGAATGTGTAAATAAATCTGCTGAACCAGAGTAGTCATTCAACGAACGAAAAATATGACCGCTGCAAAAAAAAAAAAAAAAAAAAAAACTTTCAGGTGAGGTTTATAACTAACGGACATTTTTAGGTGTAAAGCACTACTCTTCGTTTTGCGAAATAAATACACGTGACAATTTTTTGTATTTTAAATATTAAGTCTCAAATCCCCCATATATATTAAATGCACTTTACCGTAGGAATAATTTACGTTACCCTGGCAAGCAGTCGAACCTATAGGCCTAATAATTAAGGTTGATAACTTTATTAGAGTGACTTGATCCACAGAACGACTAGAGACTTCGACTGCTAAACATACTTCTGTCGAATTCAGGTTATGTGCTTATAACCGAAATCAGTGCTCGCATATATATATATATATATATATATATATATATATATATATATATATATATATATATATATATTTATATATATATATATATAATGTATATAAATACAATAAATATATAATGTATATAAATACAATAAATATATATATATATGATATATATATATATATATATATATATATATATATATATATATATATATATTTGTATGTATATGTATATGTATATATTTATATATAATATAAACACATATACTGTATATAAATATATACAGTAAATGTAGCAAAGGCTGATACCACATGTATAATGTGCCATTTGTGTATAGATTTAAGTTCTGAATATATTTAAAGGTAGTGTATAAAACTGGTGATAAATTGGGATTTTATACATGTACATATATATATGTATAACAGTATATATATATATATATATATATATATATATATATATATATATATATATATATATGTGTATATATGTGTGTGTGTGTGTGTGTGTGTTTGTGTGTGTGTGTATGTATAGATATAGATGGATAGATAGATAATAAAGCTGCTTCTTACAGTATTTTTAAGAAGACGGATCTGTACTTCTCAGAAGTACTTGAAGGCGAGCATGCAAGCAAGCATGCTAAATCTGTTCGTGCTAATACCGTATTACTGAGCTGAACTATTGCTGCCACGCTATGAGAGAGAGAGAGAGAGAGAGAGAGAGAGAGAGAGAGAGAGAGAGAGAGAGAGAGAGAGACCGTAAAGGGGATGAGCTTTAAGTCCCTTCTATTCGTACTCAAGACTTCTTAAAAATTATCATATGATTGAACACCACGAAGGAGAGACACTTGAGTGAAGGTCAGTACTCTGAAGGAAATTTTTTAAAATCCTCATTATATTCATATACAGGATTCTTCATGGATTAAGTTAATCCCCAGATTGGACTCCACGGTGGAACGACCCCGAGTCTCAATTTCTTCTCTTTTTATTATGCCGTCTGCGTTGGGAATATTGGGGCCGTCTGGTGGGATTCTTTTTCCCTCTCACACATAATTGATTAAGAGAAAAATCTAGCATTTTAACTTATCTTCCTATAAATGTTTCATTATCTATCCTCTCTCTCTCTCTCTCTCTCTCTCTCTCTCTCTCTCTCTCTCTCTCTCTCTCTCTCTCTCTCTCTCTCGTGCACATTTAGGCTACACACCTAAACAAATAATGGAACTATTCTTTCTCTGAAAACGTTTTGTTGTTCACACTTTCCTCTCGCATACGCACGCCAACTTAAAGCATTCTTGTAAATAAATCAAATATTGCAACCTTCCATTTTCTATGCATGTTTCGTTTTTTATGCATTCCAGTCTGTCCTTTTCCGCTGAATCTTTTGTTCTCTCTCTCTCTCTCTCTCTCTCTCTCTCTGTCTCTCTCCTCTAAAGGTATAGGTATAATTGAGAAGTCGAAGGGAAATAATTTGGCGTGACGAGACGATTCATTGTCAATCATCCTAATCCTGGAAGTTATTATGGAGATTGCTTAGCTGACGAGATGGCTTTGTTTTCGCTATCCGGATCGTTGGAGGTTGAAGAAACAGCTTATGAATTTTTTATGGTCTTAGCATTCAGGGTTTTTGCACCATTAATTTTTCTTCCATTTTACATTTATGCTTCAAATAGCTTGAGACAATCGCGTGATATCATGATGAGCTTAAAAAGAAAAAAAAATATGTATATATAATGGAAGAACGGTTTAACAACTGTGTAGATGACCGTGTTATTCAGGATTTTTATGATCTTGTTATTTTTGTTAATGGTCAGTAACAATCGCGTGTTATCTTGGTAAGATAAAAGAGTCAAGAATGAGCGACATTCATCATGCCGGCGCATCTGTTTGGCTGCGAGATAATAAGGACGGCGCAGGAAGTTAAAAGAGCGACGCCACATCTCGCGAGATTTGACATGCAATTATAGAATTAACTCGGTTCGTTTATACTGTGATTGGATGAATGGAATCCAGAGTAATGGCTTGTAATTCAAGGAACGGGGCTAGATGGTAGCGTTGAGTAATGTTATCGCCATCTTTTTTTATCTCTTCCCTATAATTAATATTTTACGTATCGTCAGCAGCGTCGTTATAATTGCAACCAGTATCGTTATCAGCATCATTGTTTTGATAATGTACTAGTTGCTCTCTTGATGTCGTCAGAGTCGAACGAACAAGATATAACATTCATTTGCGAACAAAAGTATGTTTGCCATTTAATTAGACAGGTTTTTAAAGGAAATGCCTGCCGATATGAATGTCAGTTTTTCCCCTCTCAAACTGATAAGCTACATAGATATGTTTTCTGTTATTGCTTCTATATTTTTAACTCTGCTTATTTTCTTCTTATTCCTTCGTTTCCAGGAAGAGTTGCTCATCTGCCAGTGAGAAAATGCATTATCTGTAGCATTTTCCATATTCGTTTTAGTTGCTCAGTATACCTTTGAGAAAACAGTCAAACTACATAGAAAGTTGGGCTTATCTTGCTATTCATGAAAATGATTTATATATTAATAATGGGATCTTATTTCCTTTCTTTTGCCATGCGCTTATAGTCAGTTATGAGTTATTGCAAACGTTATCCTGTCGCAATTTTCTTTAAAATTAAAAGAAGGTTTTTTTCACAATATCAGATTTTCTTCAACAGTATTTTGTATGTTTTAGAACGTTTGTTTTCCACGAAGTGTGATAGGCGGTTATTGCCGACCGTTTCAGAAACTGATGCTCAGTTGTTTTACTGTATTCCATACAATAAAATTTTCAGGGATAATATTCTAGTTCAGCTAATATATGTTGGGTTTATGCTAAACCTCAGAATAATTGATTTTGTTGGGTTTCCTTTGCCCTTAAAGAAGTTGATTTCTAATTATTCACTGTTATTTCAAATATCTGTTCGCATTTACGAGGTATATTTGAAAGCTTGCACTCCACAAAGTCTTTCATATTTTACATCATTTATTGTTTGCTATATTTAGAGTCCTTGGATGTTCTAGTTAGTCAGTCTTTATTAAAAAAGTAAACAGCCACTCATTACATTTCGAATTTTGTTTCAAGTTAATGAGAAAGTATTATCAAAAATACTGAGAGAGAGAGAGAGAGAGAGAGAGAGAGAGAGAGAGAGAGAGAGAGAGAGAGAGTATATCTTAGTTTAACCAGACCACTAAGCTGATTAACAGCTCTCCTAGGGCTGGCCCGAAGGATTAGATTTATTTTACGTGGCTAAGAACCGATTGGTTACCTAGCAACGGGACCTACAGCTTATTGTGGAATCCGAACCACATTATGACGAGAAATGAATTTCTATCACCATAAATAAATTTCTCTAATTCTCCATTGGCCGGTCGGAGAGTCGAACGCTGCGCCAACATCGTGCTAGCAGAGAGAGAGAGAGAGAGAGAGAGAGAGAGAGAGAGAGAGAGAGAGAGAGAGACGGGGTCGGGGCCTGCAAACAGACAGACGGGGAGATAAAGCCAGAAGACATCATTTAGACCTGATTCTTAGGGACTTTATCATAAATGAAATCAGAATCGATTTTTTCCACACTCATCCGCTTCTCGTGGTGATGTTCATAGTGGATGTAACGAGATATCAAGGCGTAACACTCAGCGTGAGAATTCATTTTTTCTTTAAGCCGTATTCATGCAGATAAGATAGAGCTGCTTATTAATTTCGATCGGCTGCTACTTTGTTATGTTTTTGATAGGATATTTTATGAAATAAGCTCTTGCTATTTCTGTTGTGTGTTTGTATACGGACATTCACATCTGTTTCATTCATTTGTTGTATCGTTAGGTAATGCTCTTATTTTATAAGTAAGAGAATTGTTAGTATTTTGTCACTTTTCACCCGTAATTTTTTCCTATCCCAGAGTATTTTATGGATATAACACGCTATGCTTTACTTAATGATTCCTTCTCTTTCTCTCTATAGTACCAACAGTTCTACAAGATGGTTGCAAGACTGAGTAAAACTTTGGGTATTATGCCTCAAATACTGTAAATTAATATATTAAAATGAATATGTAACTAACACTAACAGTGACTATTTCCGCTTGCGTGCGGTTTCGTCATACATTTTCATCAAGTTCCAAGAGAGAGAGAGAGAGAGAGAGAAAAAATAAAACATTTTGATGTTCCTTTGGGGCACTGAATATAAAAAAAATTGAACGCGTAGGATGTTTCATAGGCCTATGTCAGAATACTTTTTTTTTTTTTAATGTCATATGATACCGCAATAGAGGTAGATCCACCCTTCCTTCTCCCCCATTATATGTACAAGTAACGTGGGAAACGAGAAACGTGACCACCTTCCCCTTCTTTGTAATGGCTTTCCAGAAGTGACCAGCGCCCATAAAGAGGTCACACGCATAACCCGTGTAACCCTTTGATTAACATTTTTAGGGCCATGTGTGCCACACTAACTAACAAGCCAATTTGTGAGGTGCAGTCGCCCTCATCCAGGTGTTAATGCTCTGCGATCGTTTGTCCATTTCGCGTGTTGCCTATCAATTACATCGGTCTACAGGAGCGGAACTCTTCAGCTGTCAGGTTAGGACCGGTTCCCGCGGTCTCTGAGTTGGCGGGCTCTCGGAAAAGCTCGGGAAATAATTGCTTAGTAAATACGCGGGAAATGTGTTTTCTCGGGTTATTTCCGTTTTTGGCAGATCATGAATCATCGGTGATGCGGGGAAGGGAAAGGGCGCAGTTGGGAGGGGTTTATTCACAGGGGGAGGGGCGGGGTCCCCAGGCCTTTCAGCGAAGGGATCCCCCATTCTCTCGGATGCGAAGAAAGAAAAATGAGTCTGTTTTTATACCTGGTATTGCTCTTGAATGATGTTTTTAGGTAATTGGAATTCTTATGTTGAGTGATGATCAATCAACAGTGCCACACGCCATTTCTCTCGGCACCCTGGAAGGTGGACGACTCTGCTGGTGCCGTTGTTATGGCTCGATGACGTCACCACGATTTGCTGAAGATGGTCCAACTTTGGTTTGCTTTTCAAAATTCGGATTTGAACAAGTATTCTTATCTGAATATGTTGATCATATTCAAATGTGTTAATCATACTGTGCCTCGAATGTATCTCTGGAGATCCTATGACATTTTAAGATATGCAGTGTTTTAGCGTGTAGACATAATTTATTGTAGACATAATTTATTGCTTAATAGATATATATATATATATATATATATATATATATATATATATATATATATATATATATATATATATATAATATAAATGCGTGTCTTAGTTTGTGCTTCTTTGGTGTGTTACTTATTTGATATTTGAATTCATATCTCACAAGCTGAAGTTGACTTCCTCTCTCTCTCTCTCTCTCTCTCTCTCTCTCTCTCTCTCTCTCTCTCTCTCTCTCTCAATAACAAACACCCCAAATCCTTCCCAAGGCACTGGCGGTAATGGCGTTTGTGGGGGCCGAGATTGATCCTTGAAATAACACAATCCTTAGCTGACGACAACCATCGATCAAAGCTTATCCACCGCGGAGATTGGGCAGAGGGCAGCAGACGGCGAAACGTGAATGAAAAAAGAATCGTACTTTCACAATAAATTGTAACTGTTTGCCGCGGCCGTTCTTCCTGGGGGCACGAGAGATGATGTAACGCTGGGGAGAGAGAAAAACGACTGGAAAAAATATTCCCTCTAAATATTTCTTTCTCGGCGGCTGCGAGCTTTTCATCACTTTGACAGCCTCCGCGGTGTCTCCTGGCACGATCTCCACCACTCACTACCAACAATGCCCTCCGTGAAGAATGAAGGTGCCCTGTGCCACTCCGCAATGGAGATCTCCAGAGACACTTATGAGCCGGGGATGAAAGCTTTCTCTTGCGAGATTTATTGCCTTCAGACGCAAACACTGTCTTTAGCCGCTTCCAGGCCTTCCATTGATAGCAGGTGGAAATGGCGCTTTCTTGCGCCTTTTGTTGAGGGAAACTGTTGTTATTGGCGTGGAGGAGTTGGGTGAATTTCTCTCTCTCTCCTCTCTCTCTCTCTCTCTCTCTCTCTCTCTCTCTCTCTCTCTCTCTCTCTCTCTCTCTCTCATATTATCTTTGTATGCATTGGTAAGGTTTTCCTGTTAAAAAGAATATTATCTGGTTATTTCAGTTGCTCTTCTCTGATCTTTATGTGTTTTATATTATACGTACAAACAAATTCAGTGTATTAATTTGTTATATGTATATAAAGGAGACTATTATACTTAGAGCTAATTTAACTATTAAAATCTTCGGCTTTGAAGTTAGCGCATATCTTACAACCAGTAGTGTGTGTTTAGCTTAAGCCCTGGCTACGTTAGCTATGAAACAGGATTTTTATCTGAAAGCAGTATTGCAACGGTTGGTTTTTGAAATTTCCTGTGCACTCATAAAATGGACTCGTTACAGCGAAAAGGTATATATATCAAGTAATCCCTGACTTATGATACCGACCATTTTACGAAAAGGCGTACTAATGAAATTGGAAATTTGAAACGCTGTCTCTTCCTTTCTTTTTGTCTCATATCTCCCCTCATTACCTTATTGCAAGTCTCCTAGCTTCCGGTTTCCCTGCAAGGATTAAAATATCCTAAGGCGATTAGCACCAACTTAAAGAGGGGATATCAGATGAAGTTCCTCAAGATGTTTCAGCAATGAAAATTCTCCTATTTCATCTCAGGAGTCTTTTGGTAACATGGTGTAATGTGATATTATGCATTTGTGCGTGAAATGTCTTTATTATAGAAAGAAGTCAGTTTTATCACAAACCAACCAAGAAAAACCAAAACTTGTGGAAAAAATTTGAATATGGCCTATTGGTCTAGAAATCGACTTCAGTCTTGTTTCATCTTAAAGTTGTCAGCGTAATCCTTCCAAGATGTTTATATATATATTTCTTTCGTGTATTATTATTCAGCTGCGCATTTATATATAGCTATTTAAACTAATTAACCAGTTTTAAAATTTCACTTAATTAGGTAGGCCTACAACATGAAAATATTTACGACCCTAATTAGGTACAACATGAAAATATTTACGCCCGATTCAACTTTTTCTGACTCCTTTTGCAAATTTGAAAAATATTTTCATGTCGTTCGTATTTGATCATGTCTTCTATTATTAGCGCCGTCAAAGATCATTTGCTCTTAATGGTGCATGAGATTTTAAAGTGAAATACATCATTGCTCTCAGAGCCATTATCGTAGCATTATCATAATAAGAGAATCTATCATTGTTCCAAGGAAAACGATACTTTGTATCAGATGATGAACAGTTCTCCAGGGCCCAATCCGTAAATTATATCGCGCAGTGTTTTGGTTGTAAATCAAGCAACAACACACTATTCTGCCAAGAGTTCTTATCTTTAATGTGAACAGTCGAGGCAATGGAGCTGCCTGCCTGGAGGCGAGACTTCGGGAAAGAGTTCCATTTTAGGATTTGCTCTGATTCAGCTTCAGTGTGTCTGGAGTTATCAGCACTTCAGACAGAGACTGTTTAGAGCATCTTGTCCTTGGATTGCTTTCAGATTTGTTATCTCCGCTTATCTAAGGTAAATTTCCCGTTGTACGTGCGAATGCAGATTGCTGTTATGGTGCTACTTTTAGTTGATGTAATGCGTATACTTTGTTCGTTAACCAGGTGTGGCAATATCTACACACACACACACACATATATATATATATATATATATATATATATATATATATATATATATATATATATATATATATATATGTGTGTGTGTGTGTGTGTGTGTGTGTGTGTGTGTGAAATTTTTATCACACTGCCCGTGATTTATATACAATCATGAAGCTACAAAAAGTCGCTTAATATCAAATTCACGCTACCTCGGGAATATTCACCTTCGGTGGTAATTCCCCCATCTGGGATATTCCCGAGGTAGAGTGAATTTGATATCAAGCGACATTTATAGCTTCATGATTATATATATGTATATGTGTGTGTGTGTGTGTGTGTGTGTTTGTGTGTATGCGTAAAGTTTGCTCTGATTTATCTTCATCGTATCTGAAATTTATCAACAGTTGAGAAATTATTCAAAGCGTCTTGTCTTCTGATCACTTTCAAATTTTTTATCTACGCTTATCTAAAGTAAATATCTCTCTGCGCTTGCGTGTGCGTCTGCGATTTTCTTGCGCCACAATCGGTTTGACCCGCACAATCCATGGATGTACACACGCAGTCCTTTACCCGTACCTACTGTACAGTCTTCCCGCATAGGAAATATTGGGCTTTCCCTTGTCTTCATAATCTCTCTGGCAACCACTCTTCGCCTCGAAGTCCAAAAGACATTGCTTTTTAACTTTGGTCTTATTCAGTGACAGTAACTAGCTTTCTCATCTTTCATGCATCAGCTGTTTTAAATTTTGGTTCTCCTTGATATAGCATTCAGGCACTTGTAAGATTTCAAGACTTTTGTAATACAGTAGCTTATTTGTTTTACGTGTATTAACGTATAAGTACAGGATACAAGCTGCAAACCTTTCTAGATTTCCGGAGATTTTCATGCCTTGCAGAGCTTAAGAGATTTTTTTTACGTTGCTTTATTCCATGGGTCAGACATGAGTAAAAGAATGGTCACTGTTGAGACGAGTGGCTCTTGTGCCATCCAGGGCCACTTCCTGCATACAGTACACGCGTAAGTATATATATATATATATATATATATATATATATATATATATATATATATATATATATATATATATATATTTATATATTTTATATATATACAGTATATTTTATATATATATATATATATATATATATATATATATATATATATATATATATATATATATATATATATATATATATATATATATATATATGTATAATCAATGCTTCTACAACCGTCCTTTAATATCCAATTCGCTCTACCTCGGAAATAATATATTTCCGAGGTAGAGCGAATTGGATATTAAAGGACGTTTGTAGCTTACTGATTGTATATGAATCACGGTGATGTGATAAAAAGTCATAATATGGCTGCGTGCGACAAACGCACTACACGGTTAGCATGGCAGAGGTGGGTGGATATCGTCTCTAAATACAAACACCTGAGTTCGACGGGCGATTTGTATATGGTAGACGATATCCACTTATACCTCACTTGCTGGCCGCGTGGGTTAAATGCGTCCACTGTAGTTCTGAGTTCTTGTCCTTCGCTGGTTCGAGCCCACGGGACGACGAACTTATTATCAACTGAAAAATTCCCCTTCAGTAACATATATGAAAATATATTATTTCCGAGGTAGAGCGAATTGGATATTAAAGGACGTTTGTAGCTTACTGATTGTATATGAATCAGGGTGATGTGATAAAAAGTCATATATATATATATATATATATATATATATATATATATATATATATATATATATATATATATATATATATATTATATGTGTGAGCGCGCCCACACTTGCATGTCTGTTTGCGCCAGTACCACCACTGTGGATATTCAGTAACCTAATTCATAAGATCGTGGGAGAAAGACAGACTGAATATATACTTAAGGTATTACTGAATGATAGCCCCAAACGTACGCTACTTATTCAAATACCAGCTGGGAGGTATAAACACTGAACACAGTTCACAGTCGAAAAAGAACAACAATACTGAAGCTCGTACGAAAACTTACCAGAACCCGACCGGGGAGGCAGATAGGAAGCCCAAGTGAGATATAAATTTTCCAAAATGACGGTAATGACGATGAAAAAGAGAATCTTTTGGCAATTGTAAAATATTCAAGAACAACATTTAGAAAGAATATACGAAGCGAGAACCCGTGCCATTCTGTAACATATTTCAAGTCATGAGTGTCAGCAGAGGCAGTATTTTTATCACTTATCTCGACCGACTTTTGAGTTATTCGATGTAAATTGCAGTGCGGCGAGATTTTATGTCACAAGGACCAGATCTATCTACGTTATATACATATACATATAAATATGTATATACTATTGTGTACGGGAGGTTATTATGTATACAATTATGTATATATGTTTATACGTGTTTCTGCATGTATATTATAAAACTGTTCATGTTCTGTAAGTTTATAACCATATTTGAGGTATAATTATACAGATGTGGTTGTTAAGGAGAGCAAATAATAGCGTGCGCGTAAGAGGAAAATGGTTAAGTCTCATTTTTAAAAGAACATAATGATAAAGACAATTTATTTGCTCTTAATAACGGAAAATGACTTCTCTTGGAACCAGCTGACTATAAAGCATGATACTGAGATATTCGCGCAAAATTTTTTAAGCGTTGGAAAGAAAACTCTGTTATTCTTTTTCGGGAAGGAGGGACCAGCTAGGAAGGTCCGTGGGGTTGGGGATCGAGGTCCAGGGGCTGGGATCCATGTGAGAATCGTGACTGGGAATTGCGGTTCCCCAATTCCCAGCACGACTGCTTCTGGAACGTTTCCGTTGTGATGGAATATTTGGAAATGATGATATAGTCAGAGGTGGTGTAGAACTGCCCCCGCCCCAACTTTTACTGTTTGCGTGGCTGTGAAGCTCGCTTTCGTTGTTATGGAGACCATTATTAGTCTGTTTATTCTCGTGTGGCTGTTTGTGCATATATGTATATATATGTATATATATATATATATATATATATATATATATATATATATATATATATATATATATATTATATATGTATGTATCTATATATGTATTTATTTATTTATATATATTTATTTATATTATATTTATATATATACACATATACATATACATATTATATATGTGTGTGTTTATGCGTTTTGTAAATAGTTTCAGGTTTATTTATGACAAGATGGCGACAGATTCATGCGTAATTCATACTTTACTGTATAGTTTTACAGCTTACTTTATTTGCTAGTGAGCTGAAAGCCCTTTTAAGTTATCTTCCTGGGGAATTCAGGCAAGGGTAAAAGGGTTTGTGGTGTGACTATTAATAATCCCGATCACTATACCCAGTGCGGTGTATTATACTTATTAACATACTGTGGAGTCGTTAAAAGCACACCTGACCGTTACACAAAGGTTAAGGCTGAAATTCTTCTCTTAAAATGAGTCTCACTTTTAGTTAATTTATGAATCTGATTTCTGTACGGCGTTTTATGTAAAGGCCTGAACCATCAATAAGAAATAATGGTGTTCTCATATAAGTCATCTCCAGGGGAATCTTCACGAAATAGTAGAACATGAACATGAAGCGATATGTGTTTGTTATTAAAAGTTCTCATCTGAGGTTTTGAATGTAAATTTGCCAGTTATGTTGGCTTGATAGATTTTTTCATGTTATTTAAATTTTTGCTTTTATTCCTACACGGCATTTCTTTTATTTTCAACGTATTTCGTTCTTAATATCCTGAGAGCATAATCAACAAGTTTTGAGGCACGCCATCACTGTCTCATGAAAATTATTTGATAATAATGTTTATGAAGATTAAGGGTCGTTATATTTAGTTTTATTAGTAAATCACATGACCTTTGTGATTTTCATATGGTAGATGGTAAGTATGCTTATGTTAATGAATTTAAGGTGTCATAGTCGTTGGTCAAAGGGTACAGCGTTATTGAATTATTAACGTCTGCTGTATTTACCTTTTATAAAGCTAGTGTCTATTATTTCCTACCTCTGTTGGTCGTAGTTTACTGAAGTAGTGGCAAGTAGAACGTAAGCGAAATTTCATAAGGTTTTTTACTCATATTTTTGTCAGTTGATACTGTGCCATCATAGAAGGCACATCGTGCGTAGGAGTGTTTGCCAACCGAACAAGGATTAAGTAGTTTTTCTCAGAAAAACCACCTTATTTTCAATTTTGTCTGAAGCCAGTGTGGGTTTAAATATTAACGGATAGGCTAAGATTACCACAAGTGTTTGTAGTATCAAAAATAATTTGATATAATTTTAGCATCCAGAGCTGTAGAATATCCTATTTAATATTCTCAAGCGCTGTTATATTTTCTTTGATATTGGTAACAATTAACTAATCTCTTGAAAGTTAATATTTTTTAATCACTTTCCCTGCTTGATTGTTTTGATGGTTAAATATTATTCCTTGAGTATACGTGTTTTTCACTTAATTGACCAACAAGGCTAGAATTACTACTGTCCAACCTGGGTTGTGTTCAGACAGAATGAATTACCTGAATAAACTAACTATTTTGAATGCTTATAGATTTTTTGTATGAAATTGAAAGCTAATAATTTTGTCAGATAATTAGAAGCTCCAGTCCATATTGCATATATAATTTCCTAGACTATAGTTCAGGTTTGTGCTAATAGTAAGTGTATATATATTTTTGTTCTTTAAATAAGTTGTTTCAAGAAGAATAAAGATTTCCAATATCGAGATGCTAACTACAGCAGATTTGGTGCCATCAATGAACAGTTAGTCAACATAAACTTAAATATAACTAAAGGACCTTTGTATTGGTATTTCTGAATGGTCCATCTTGCTTCCAACAAGCAAGTCAAATTTCATAAGGAAACGCCAGATACTTTCCTGACGAATTGAAAGCTTTACTAGATTCTTAATAGTGTAGCCAGGTGGTTTGGAGAAAAAGGGCGTTTTTCATACTAATTAAAATTAATTGTGAAAGCCGTAAAATATTTTACTGAATCAGCCAAACTTTGGATGCGAAACCAACATAACATAATCTTGCTTACAAATTAAATCCAAGAATTGAATACCAACATCCATAGATAAAGGTGGTATTAATAAGGACCTAAACCTCTGACTTTAAAGCGAGAAAAATAAGTGAAAATGATGATTATTGCAAGAAGAAATAAAGTGACGTTGGTTATTCAAATGTTCTTGCAATGGAAAACTCAACGCATACTGTAATCCATAACTGTCTTTATGCTATTATAGGTTTCAATTTTTTCAAGGAAATGGTTGGCGCTAACTTTATTTTTTTTTTTTTTCAGACTTTTAACTCCCTGTAATTTTTTGCAGGACTTTTTGATGCGCCTATGTATTAGATGTACGAGTATTTGTCTATATGCGGAAGTGTGCTTGAAAGTATGTTACAATTAGCCTCACTGTACATATGCGCTGAAAAATCTGTTCATGGGGTTCCCTCACAGTTGGTTCAAGTTCTAGAAAACTCTCAGCGAATCCTGACAAAGTTATTTTAGTTATGGCTACCTTGCAGATAGAAATGGAGTTTGCACTCATATTACTTCATGCCGCTACCTTACATATACTCGTATGTTTTCTGCACATGTTCTGAATATTCTCTAAACATTTATCGGAAAATTCCAATTAAAGTGGATTTTACTTCATGCGAGCTTTTGATTGCTATGTAACCTTTCACCATTACAAAAAATATTTTTTTCCTTCGTTTTCCAAAGTTCTGTAGCAGGTTGAAAATGCAGTTATTTCGTGATGTCTGTGCGTACACAGCAACGAATTTTAGACAACATAAGAAATAGGGAGTCTTTTTAGAAACCTCCGTTTTATTGGTTACGCCAAAGTATTCTGAACAATTTCAGAATTGTCGCTTCTTATTTCATAACTGTTTGTCATGTATAGTAAGGTTGTTGGTTCTGAGGTCCTTAATCGCTTGAATGAATGCAGGATTTTTTCAGAAACTGAAAGTGATTCGATCGGCAACGTTGTATTTAATTTTAATAACCATATATCTTGATAGCAAAATATTGCACTTAACATGATTTAGCAACTAATCAAAGGTAATGTTATATGGCGATATTTTAATCGTCATCATCGCCTCCAACGTCGTACGGCGAAAAGGGCATTTGATTTTCCACCATTCATGTCTTTCCTGTGCTTTCACTTCCTCAAATCTCACTCTTCTCCCCCTCAACTCTTATCCAAGTAGATTAGAGTCCTCTAACTTGTATGGTGGCCTGAGAGGAGCTCTGCTAATACAATCACACGTTATTCTTTCCGGAGTGGCGCGGAGTATATTTACAATAAATCTCCGTCTCCCGTTTATCATTTCAGTTGCATGTGGAGGTTTCGTAATTTCCCATATGGTATTATTCTCACTCGATCCTGCCATCTGATTGTTAATCTTCTTTAAGCTAAAAATCGCACCATATTGATGTATAATCTTACTTTATTAAACAATTTCAGGCTATTTGCTTATCAAACCTTATTTTACCAGCCAGCTTTTTAACTTGTCGTAATGAATATTTGAAAGGTTAAAATTAATACCTTCTCCTGATATTGTTTCGTCCCCCTATGCACAATCTTTAGCCATTATTTCAGTTTTATTAGATTTATCTTAATTTCCATCTCTAGGTATTTGATATATTTTAGTAAGCAAGTTTTATAAATGTTGTAGCGCTTTGCTTATTGAAACAGTATCATCTTGTGCTTTAAGACCGTTAATTTTCTATCGTTAATTCATTGTAAAGTTTCTGTACCATCTTCAACTACCCATTTTTATTTTATTAGAAAATCTGTGTGAAAGCCAAACAGCATAAGTGACGTAACATAGTCTTGCAGCACCAAACTGTTTATTGAAAATTCATCAACATTAAAAACTTTGTAACCATTTAGTTTATATATACTGTATATATATATATATATATATATATATATATATATATATATATATATATATATATATATATATATATATATATACTTATATATATATATATATATATATATATATATATATATATATATATATACTTATATATATATATATATATATATATATATATATATATATATATATATATATATATATATATATATATATATATATGTACAGTATATAAAAACTAATGTTGATGAATTTTCAATAAACAGTTGAGTGCTGCAAGATTATGTTACGTCACCTGTGCTGTTTGGCTTTCCCACAGATTTTGTAATAGAATAAAAGTCTTAGAATACAAGATGATACTGTTTCAATAAACAAAGCGCTACCACATTTATAAAGCTTGCTCACTAAAATATATTAAATATCTAGAGATGGAAATTAAGATAAATCTAATAAAACAGAAATAATGGGTAGAGATTATGCATAGGGGACGAAATAATATGAGGAGAAGGTATATATATATATATATATATATATATATATATATATATATATATATATATATATATATATATATATATATATATATATATATATATATATATATATATGTCATTGGATGTACCTGAAATCATAGTAGATACAACTGCACCTATAACTATCGTTTCGTTTCCCATATGTACATATGTATGTATAGATAGATTGATAGATAGGTAGATAGAAAGAGGTTGGTGGCGCAGTAAAATGTTATCCTTCCATTTATTGCAGTAGGTTTTGGACAAGACCGATTGTACCATTTCGTTTCCCGTGGATGACCTAAGAGCCCTATGTGGCCGCAGCATCTGGCTATACTAGTTGGTCATTCATCGGAGTATTTGCCACATCCAGTTTTTGTTAGCATCAGCGACTTTAGTAATATGTTTTATAAGTCTGACATGGCCATTTGCTTCCTAAGAATTCTTGGGAATCAATTAGCAAGTAATAACTTGTATTG
Organism: Macrobrachium rosenbergii; assembly: GCF_040412425.1. Taxonomy (NCBI): domain Eukaryota; kingdom Metazoa; phylum Arthropoda; class Malacostraca; order Decapoda; family Palaemonidae; genus Macrobrachium; species Macrobrachium rosenbergii. The sequence goes on along the minus strand of NC_089743.1, from coordinate 13,784,083 downwards.
GAACAGGTCCCCTAGCTTAAGGTACGGCCACCTGGTTGGTTTACACTTTTTTGGCGAGAGTTAGCTCCACAATGCAAGATTGTAGCCTTTGCTGAGGAGGGGCACTTGAAATTGTTGGCAGTGAGATGATGAACAGGATGAAGGTAATGAGTGTTTTGTCTCCTCAGCTTCAGGTCTGGATTGGCAAATGACTTTGGTTAAAATCCAATGGGCGACGACAGGTTTGGTTGCCCTTAATCAGGTAGGAACTGTGTGCTACAATGAACTGGTTATCGATAGGACATTTAGCCAGTGAGTCCTCTATGTATTCTGCCTCTTTAGATGGATAATCATAATTTAGAAATTGCCTTTAGCCCTGGGCATATGTATTTATAAATACTAAGTATAAGTTGAGGATAGGAAACTGAATTGTAAGAACCCTGAATGAAATAAGGCAGAGAGAGTTAGAACAAATAAAACATGATTTCAAGAGATATGGACTGGACATCCTGGCTGTTTGTGAATATATTAATTTAGGGAAGAAGATGAAATTGTAGAGAAGGGGCAGGCATGACCAATGCAGACAAAATTCTTATTGACTAGAGAGAAGTGAGCAGGAAATTGCTGCTAACACATGTAAGTAAATAAAAAAACAGTGCAATATGAGTATTAGTGTCTGCTGAGTACCAACGAATGAACTCTCCGAAGAAATAAAACGTGAATTTTATATAGATCTGCAGAGTTTTAATGATGTAATACCAAAACGAAATAGTAGATCTATTGTTGTTGATAAGAATGCAAATGTAGGTAGCAGCAATTAAGTTGTGAAGATGTAGTGGGCAAGGAAAGCCTGTGAGTGACTACTGATGAAAATGGGTTGCAGTTTGTTAGTTTTTGTGCTGCAAATAATTTGGTAATTGGAGGTGCTCTTTCCTAACAAAAGGAAATCCATATATGCACTTGGACTTATTCAGATGACAGTTATAGAAACAAAATAGATCACACAGCTGTTAATTGAGAAAGGAAGAGAACACTGAGAAATGTTGTTAGCTACAAAGGAGCATGTGTCAGTAGTGGCCACCAGCTTGTGATTGCCACGCTAAAACTGAAACTAAAATCACCAAACTAAAACGTTGACAGACATCTGGGTTTGAAATGGGTAACGCAGTTGCATAGATGCTCAATGCGTGACATGAAACTGGAGGCGATGTTGATGATCTCTCCTTTTTTAAAGTGATGAAAATGACACTAGTTTATATCACACTTATAAAATTTACCTAGCCTATTGAAGGCGAGTTCCTTATCTACATTAGATGTGTCTTACGAGAAATTCAGGTAATAGGAACGCCAGTTTTTTATCCTGTAAAGAAAATGTTTTCGTAAGCGATGACAAGCCTTAGAGACTTGGTTGCAATCATCAGAAAAGAGAAAAATGTTTGAGTTCCGAATCATTTCCAAGAAATGTGTTATACAGCAGATTTTACCTTTTCTAACGTGTGTTTAAAGATAGTGCGTAAGTGCGATTATCCCTAAGTTCGGTTGTCGTCATGGTAACCGGGCGAAGGAAGATGCAGATACAAGGGGGATTTGTTGTTTATGTGATGAAAAAGGGGGACTTGAGGTTCAGATGTCGTTGATGATTGAGAGAGAGAGAGAGAGAGAGAGAGAGAGAGAGAGAGAGAGAGAAGGGGGCATTTCAGATCGTAGAATGGATCCTCTATTTTTTTGGTGGATTTACATAATTGTTGTATGTGTATATATATATATATATATATATATATATATATATATATATATATATATATATATATATATATATATATATATATATATATTACTAGCTGACCAACCTGTCACTGCCCAGGAAAAGTCTGAATGACATATATATTTATATATTATATTATATTATATATATATATATATATATATATATATATATATATATATATATATATATATATATATGTGTGTGTGTGTGTGTGTGTATATATATATATATATATATATATATATATATATATATATATATATATATATATATATATATATATATATATATATATATATATATATATATATATATATATATATATTTATATATATGCTATATTGGGCTGACCAACTCAGTGCTGCCTGGGAAAAGTCTGAACATCCAATACTCTCTCTCTCTCTCTCTCTCTCTCTCTCTCTCTCTCTCTCTCTCTCTCTCTCTCTCTCTCTATCCTGTTAGCATAGTTGCTTCAGTTGCATTGCCCAGCATTTTGACATTTTATATTTCACCCTTTCTCATCCCCCATTCTTATCAGGGCTGAATTTGGACTTAAAGGGCATTGGGAGTGTCACTATTCATCTCAGTGACCTTGAAAACTATGGATTAGACACTAATATATTTTGCTTTTAGTTATTTTTACGTGTCACCCTTTCCCACCCCTTCTCATCCTCCCCCTTGCTTTTAGTTATTTTTAGTGTCATTTTCCCACCCCTTCTCATCCCCTCCCCCTTGCTTTTAGTTATTTTTCGTGTCACCCTTTCCCACCCCTTCTCATCCCCTCCCCAGGGCTGAACTTAGGCTTAAAGGGCATTGGGAGTGTCACTATTCATCTCAGCGATCTCAAAAACTGTGGATTAGTCACTAATATTTGTCATTTTTGGTTATTTTTACATGTACCCCCCCCCCCACCCCTTCTCACCCCGCCTTCCTATCGGGGCTGAACTTTGACCGAAAGGGCATCGGGAGTGTCACTCTTTAACTCAGTGACCTTGAAAACTATGGATTGGACACTAATATCTGTAATTTTTTACATTTTACTTTTCACCCATTCTTACCCTGCCTTCTTATCGGGGCTGAACTTGGACTTAAGGGGTATCAGGAGTGTCACCATTCATCTTAGTGACCTCAGAAACTATGGATTCGTCACTAATATCAGATGTTTTTGGTTATTTTTACAGGTCATTCCCTTTCCCCCCGCTTCCTATTGGGGCTGAACTTGGACTGAAAGCGCATAGAGAGTGTTACTATTCATCTCAGCGATCTCAAAAACTGTGGATTAGACACTAATATCTGTCTTTTTCAGTTATTTTTACATGTCACCCCCCTTTCCACACCTTCTCACCCCCCCCCCACCAGTCGGGGCTGAACTTGGACTTAAAGGATATAGAGAGTGCCACTATTCATCTCAGCGACCTCGAAAACTATTGGTTAGATACTAACATCTGTTGTTTTCTGTTATCTTTACATGTCATCCCCTTCCCACCCCTTCTCACCACCTCCCCCTTCTTCCTATCGGGGCTCAACTTGGACTTAGAGGGCATTGGGAGTGCCAGTATTCATCTCAGTAACCTCGAAAACTATGGATTAGACCAGTGGTTCCCAACATGGGGTGTATGGCAATTTGATTTTCAAGGGGAGCAATTCGAGAATGAGTTATTAACAGTGAATTTTCTCTAGCAAATCTGTGTGAGTATGAATGTCTGTTTTTAATGCATACAGTGTATATACAGTATGAATACTTAAAAGTGCTTGTGTGTATGTACATAAATGTAATTGCATATGTACCGTATATATCACCATCATTATTGCAACTATGAAATGGCTTTCACAGTTTCAATGCAATACCAAGAAGAACTCTCGGAAGTACAAAATGATGAGTCAGTTAAAACTTTATTCAGTGTAAAAGGAGCTATGGCATGGTTTTGTGATGAGGCAGAAACTAAATACCCAAATTCAACCAGCTTTGCTAGAAAACTGTTGCTACCGTTCCCATCTTCATATTTAGCTGAATGTGGCTTTAGTGCTGTAAATGATTTTCTACTTAAGAAAATAAATCGACTGTATATCGTTAATCGAGGTGATCTGAGACTGAAGCTGATTAAATGAATGCCTAATGTAAAATCTCTCAACAGCAGGTGTGAAGCACAAGGCTCTCACAAAGACTAACTTTAGTAATGTTATCTTGAGGTGAGCTCAAATTGTATTTTGCATCTGATAGGTGCTTTTATTTTATTGTACAGTAATTCAAATGACCGAAGTATCACAGAAAAAAGCTTAAATTCAAATTATTTTATATTGTATACATTTCAGTTCCCTGTTGTAAGAGTTGAAACTTTATTTGTTGTTTTCTTATGAGACAATCCACAGATTTTTTAATATTCTATCTCTCTCTCTCTCTCTCTCTCTCTCTCTCTCTCTCTCTCTCTCTCTCTCTCTCTCTCTCTCTCTCTCTCTCTCTTTTATTACCAGTGAATATTCTTTAATTATTATTTTCATCTTCATCATTATTATTTTAATATAACTTAATATTCTTTTTAAATTTCTTAGTAATTTCTTACTCAGAACTTTAACTGTCCTTTGGATCTTTTATTTTTCTCTTCCATGGAGGCCATGTTCTTTGGAAGTTTGTTTTAACTAAGTTAAGCCTTTTATGCTTCCTCCACGTGAATAGGAGTTGGGGTTTTGAATAATAAGAATTATATATCAGTACAGGGCACATCAGGATTTTAGAGGTGATTAGGTGGGGCATGTCCAAAATAAGGTTGGGAACCACTGGGTTAGACACTAATGGTCATTTTCGGTTATTTTTACATGTGACCCCTTCCCACCCCTTCTCACCTCCCCTTCCTGTCGGGGCTGAACTTAGACTTAAAGGGCATCGGAAGCGTCACTATTCATCTCAGTGACCTCGAAAACTATGGATTAGACACAAATATCTGTCGTTTTCGGTTATTTTTACATGTCACTCCCTTCCCACCCCAACCCCTTTGGTGCCAGTGATGTCTTACCCCCACAGTATTCTTTCCCAGATAGTAAGTCATATGTATACCAAGTTTGGTTGAAATTGCTCTATGCATTTCAGAGGTATGCTGGAACACACACACACACACATACATACATACATTTATAAATAGGAAGAAAGAAGTAGTCAGAAATAAAAATAAAGATTGTATTCTGCTCGGTTTAGATAACGCTACTATTCATAAATGTATTCCGTTCGTATTTTATTCATGGGGCAGCGTGAGAGAGAAAGACACCTGTTGCTCGTTGTATCTCAAAAGATCTTTTTGAGCAGAGGCTTACGTGATCTTCTATCCCTTCCCATCCCTCCATTCATCCATTTACCTGACGTCTATCCCTCCACATTCCAAGTAGAGAGAGAGAGAGAGAGAGAGAGAGAGAGAGAGAGAGAGAGAGAGAGAAAAGGGGGAATTACCCACAAATAGTTGAAGGAATATTTACAGATATATATGCGAGAATATCTTCAGCCGTCTAGAGGCTGGCTTAAATCAAATGTTGAGGGATTCAATGCTATGGGGTGTAAACAAGTTGCCTATATTAAAAACTCCTCTCGCGTTTAAATATGCGATACAGTGTCTTGATCAACGTACCGTTTGATGTTGCGAATGGCGTATC
>NC_089743.1:13771197-13773697 GCF_040412425.1 Macrobrachium rosenbergii | reverse complement strand
ACAGAACTTCCTTTACTAGGATCTAAATGCAGTCACTGCAGATGGGTGTGGCGTGCTCACCACACACCGGGCGAAGGCAGTGCATACACTGCTGCCGAGTCTTGCGGTCCTTCTTCCTGGGGCAGAAGACATCCCTTCATTGGGTTGTCACCCTGAGCTGGCTGCTGATGTGGGAGGTTGATGTACACATCCCTGATTGTTGTCTGTGGTCCTCTGCCCAAGGGAAGATCAAGTCTCCTACTGGTTTCATCATGAATTGTCTGTGCTCCATCACTAGTTGACCTCTGTCCTTCTGCATTCTCTTGTAGATGATTCATGCATTGATTACACGAATAATGAGCGCACACCTGATCAAATGCATTGACAGCGCCTTTAGTCTTATTGAAGCAAATCACCATCCCAGGCTTCCCATTGGCTTCTATAACAGGCTTATCATGCATGGTTGGCATCAGTTGGACAAATTTAGTTTTCTTTTTGTCCGGATGGTAAGACAACATGGTCAGTGCTTGGTCATAGAGGAAAGCAGTGCAACCTTTGGGGATGACTTTTTTATCAGTCATCACTTGTGGTGTATGTGGCTTGTTGAGCCTCAGTGTCCCTAAGTATGTCACGCCATAGTTTTGAAGAAGGTCATTCACAAGTTGCATAGAGGTGAACCAGTTGTCTCCTGTAATGTTTCTGTTAGTGTGTTTGTAAGGCTCCACCAATTGCAATGTCACAAAATGGCCTAAGGACATACCCTGAGGTGGTTTTGTGTTTCCCAAGCATGTATTTAGTTTCCACATCGAAAATCATGATTATCTTGATCCCATATCCAGCTGGTTCATTATGAATATACATTCTGAAAGGACATCGTCCTCGAAACCCAAGCAGTTGCTCATCAGTTGTAACATGTGCTCCTGGTGTGTAGCCACTCTTACACTGGGCAGTAAATAAGTCCCAGACCTTTCTGATGGTGGCAAATTTATCATTCTCTTTTCTCTGCTCCCTTGTAGTGTGGTCGTCAAACCAAAGGCAGCACAGCAGAAACCAGAATCTCCTTTCTGACATTGCAGCACGGTACAGTGCAGGTCCATACTTGCTACTAAACATTTCCTTAGTGGTAACATCATTATCACCTTTGGCCCCAGAAAAAATCAAAATACCAATCAGTGCTGATAACTCAGTGTAGGTTGCTTTGTCCACTGTTGCCTTCTTGTTTTTATATTTTTCGGCTCATATGTCAAGGTGTGTGTGAGAATTTCATTTAGCATGTCAGTTGTGAAGAAATCCTTGAAGCAACATGTGCGGCTGGGGTCTACATAGTGCTGTGTGGGTGATGTAAAGTTGAAAGCTGTCAACAGATTTTGCCTAGGAACTCTTGAGCTACTTCTAACTACTGGCTTGTCGACCACCGATGGCCATTTTTGCTTGTAAAGGTCTTCGAGGTGAATTTCACAAGTAAATCAAGTCCTGTGGTGGAGGGTGACTGGCCTGCAACAGAAGCAGTGGAGGGAACTTGACCACCTGCGGGAGGAGCGAATGTGGTGGCACTTGGGGGTAATATGTGCAGGCGTTTCCTTCCTGGTGCCAGAGGATCGTCGCTAGCATCACTATCTCTGTCCACTGAACTGTTTTGACTGTCATAGATAGAATCTACTTCCACATCATCACTATCTACATCATCGAGACTACTGTCACTCATAATTTCATTATCACTTTCATCAGCCATTTTGTTATTCATTCTGAAAACAGCATATTTTCCATTAAATCAAATCACTCATTGAATTAGTCTTTTCTTATAATTATTCTGAAAACAGTCTATAATCTGAAAAGAAAGAAGAAATTACTGTCATTACTTGAACTTATTTTTTCCACTAAGTCAATGATTTTGTTAGGCACATTTGTTTTCCATTAGTCTTTTCTGACAACCACATAGTTTTCCAATAAATCAAATCACTCATTGAATTAGTCTTTTCTTATAACCACATAGTTTTCCAATAAATCACTCCGTTTTCCTTGTTTATAGTCTATCCCCTGAAAAGAAAAGAAAAATTAGCTGTAGACATCATCATCAAAAGAAAAATTAGCTGTAGACATCATCATCAGTCATAATTCATAATTTTACATTTTTACTATACTGTATATCTTGTGATGTCACACATAGGCAACCTGGGGCATCCAACACACCCCCAAAGACTCACCATGATAGGTAGCCTGGGGTGTGTTATACCTCATGAACCAACCATGATAGGTAACGTGGGGTACAAGATACCCCTTCAACCCAACACAATAGGTAACGTGGGGTACAAGATACCCAAAGGGCTCTATGGAGCAAACTGAGAGGCTGTTATCGGGATGACCCCTCCCCCACAATCCCCATGAAGGACTTGACAAGTCAGGAAGGTAAAAGGAAGGACAGATCTCTCGGCCTTATGTTCATATAAAAAAACTTGAAAAATAATTGATGGGGTATCTCACACCCCAGGTTACCTATCTGAAAAAAAAAAATTGGTGGGGT
>NC_089743.1:13756197-13763697 GCF_040412425.1 Macrobrachium rosenbergii | reverse complement strand
GTAGGGCCTCCCTTGGAGGACTTGTTCTTTTGTAAAGAGAGATAATTGGTGCATGGTAAAGTTAAAGAAGCTGGACAGCTAGGAGGGAAGATACCAAACCGCGCGTAAGAATTAGGAGGCAGAGGTCACTGGAACTTGGGGCTGTATTTGAAGAGTGGCTGGAAACAGATTATAGCACCGTTTACAGTGAATCACAAAAGGGAGCGATAATTTCTGTAGCGGAATACCAATAGTAGTAGCAGTATTAGTAGTAGTAGTAGTAATAGTAGTAGGATGCATGACAAAGAAGTCCGAACCATCAGCCTTAAAAGCACAGTTAACGTATTTCCAAATGCAGCAGATGTATGTCGTTGTTTACGAAGCGTCGGTAGCTTCGCCTTCTGTTATTTATTGTCATGATATGCTGTGATTATTGACGTTGGAGACAGAAATAGAAATTGGACAGAATATTTCAGAAAAGTTTTTATGCTTTTGCAATAAAGGACTTCGATGCTAACAAACTGTTTATTATGCAGCAGACACAAAATGATGAGAAGATTTTTTTTTTCGTTCATAATCATCCCGGACGTCATTAAAGATCAAATTGCGAATTACAAATTTGACAAGTATTGTGAAGCAACAATTTTGTCAAGCACGAATTTTGAAAATCATTTTAAAAAATTCCGTTGAGTATGAACAACTATTTTTTCTCCCTTCTTTAATATTGATAGTTGGAACGAATTGTTGATAACAGAGTAACGAAATCATGCATAAACAACTGGAAATTTTGATTGCAGGATTCAAATATCATGAAAGAATTGCGTGAATAACAGGAGGCAATATTGCACGTCATTCTGGTTCTATGACACGTAATTGATAAAGTATTTTGACGGTTGTTTTGTTATGATAAAAGTATGCAGCGGTAACCATATCAGTTTCTGCATATACTTTTTTTTTTTTTTTTTAGAAAAATGCTCAGGCTTAGATTATAATTAAGTTAGCGAATGATACGTATGCGTAGATATCTTCAATCATATGGGAGAGCAAATAAAGCGTGAGGCAATAAAGTATACTCGCCCGATACTACCCCATTGTTTCAATCAATCTGTAACATATGTGCGTTTACTGTTATAGCAGTGTTCGCGTGATAAATGACATGACTGTACTTTGAAATAAAGAGGAAAATGGAAAGGTCATTATCTCGGAAAAATTAACGTGGTAGAGAATACAATGGTCCTTTTTTCAATGAATTCACCTTTGTTTTTAATGAATGTCATAGTAACATAGCAACAGCAGCAGTTGGGTAGTATTGTACCAACCCATTATTAATGGCATTAACAGAGGTGCCCCAAAAGCAATGGCGTTTGATCCATTGTGAAACAAATATCTCTGTGATCAGAGCTTCGTTTATGACGCTCGCAAAACTAGTGTTAATTGGATTATCTCTTGTTCGGGCCATTATCGCATCAAATTCTGTGATACGTTGTTGTTACTGGCAATGCAGATGTAACGTTGTATTTCATTGTCGACTTTGGAATGTAATTACTAAGTTTGTACGTTATTTTTTCTACCCGCCCCCCAACACAGTGGACCTGTTTTGTTTGGTTTAGTTTGGTTTTAGTTTTTTTTTAACTGATTATAAGTTTAATTTACCAGTCTACATTGTTATATAGGGACGCTTTCCTTTTCAGTCATCGTAATTTCGTAGTGGTTTTTATTGTTTATATTCTATTGAGAATATATCAGAGATTACATCTGTTAATTAGTAAGGATCTTTCTGCATATTTTTTCTCATGCATACATTTTCTTTATATATATATATACATATATATATATATATATATATATATATATATATATATATACTAGTTGACCAACCTGGCACTGCCCAGGAAACTCTGAATGACAGTCAACGAGTAGGGGAGGAGGATGGAAGAGGGAAGGGGAGGGGAGAAAGAAGGGAGAGGGGAGGGGAAGGATGAAGGGGAGGGAAAGGGAAGGGAAGGGGAGGGGAGGAAGGAGGAAGGGAAAGGAGAGGGATAGGGGAGGAGGAAGGGGAAGGGGAGGGGTGGAGGAAGGGAAAGGGGGAGGGAGAAAGAAGGAAAGAGGGAAGGGAATCGAAGGGAACAGGGAGGGGAGGGTTAGGGGAAGATAGGGGGGGGGGAAGTGAGTTTCTCTGTCAGAAGTAAATAAAAAGCATCTACCCTGAACAAAGACAACAGATAAAAAATATTGTATTTCTGCAATCTGCACTCAGGTGTGATTGTGTGTTTGTGTGTGTGTAGGAGGGGAGAAGGTCTGTCTCTCGTGCGACAACAAACGTACCTACTGGCCTTAGGTATGCAGTAAAGTGTTTTGCCAAAGCACCCCATAAACCTCATTTAAACTGAATTTATAACAGTTTGCCCCATCGTGACACTATGAAGTAGTCATAGTCACTGTAACGTATTCCGAAGGTAAAAACAAAGTAGAAACAATCAAACAAATAAGAAAATTCACATTCGAACTTATAAAGAAAAAGGATATACTCTCATCATACATCTTGCACGTTGTGTTGAGCTAGCAGCTACTATGCATGCGAATGAGGAAGACAACTGGCATGTGTATGTGGTTAGGGTTCATTGCTTTATAGCTATGAAATATGTTTTATAATGAAGACAAAAATATTTAATTTAGCAATGCAACCAAGCAGTGAAGTGTATGTTTGACACTTATTAGTAATTATCATAAATTATGATCAAAATTCAAGTAAATTCTGATAAAAAATATATGTTACAGGGGATTTGGATTTATTGTTGTAGGTTAACCATACTTCTGATAGCACATGGAATAAAATGTGGAGCATCAGGAGAAAAGTGTGAATTAACCTAGGAACACCGAAGGAAAAGGTGATGTAAAAACGAAAATTTCATTTGTTTTGTCTGTGTTTGTATGTCTGTCACGGGGTAGTGGTTTGATTTCAAGTTAACAACCTTCCTGGACTGACATAGAGGTCGTGCGCAGTAAAAAATTTTGTCAGGGCTCTGTCAATTGGTTTACAAAAGACTTCTATAGAAATTGGATAAACAAAATGTATAAACATTCACTTTTATATATATATATATATATATATATATATATAATATATATATATATATATATATATATATATATTTATATATATATATATTCATCTTCATGAATTGGCAGAGTGGTTTTGAACCACACCTCACCCAAAGAATTTAGAAAATTTCGTTATGCCCCATTGAAGCGAAGCAGTAAATCTTGTTTTTTTATAGTATTGGTTCTGCATCCAGGGTTAATAAGAGCATGATACAAGCAGCCAGTTACAAAAGACTTGGCAAGAGACCATTAGGAACGAAGAGTAAAGGGAAGGTTTGGATATATAGGGATTGTGTGGGTGAGTACAGGACAGGGAAGTAGGAGCTGATTGATTAGAAATTGATCACTGCATTCACAGCCTCAGAGGTAAGAGGAATATATAGTTGTAAAATATCCTGTTAAGAGAAGGTACCAGCTTTCTTGCTTACTGACTTTATGGACTTTAGAACGTCTTTGAGTCTCATTGCTTTTTACATATGTGTATATATATATGGAAATATATATATATATATATATATATATATATATATATATATATATATATATATATATATATATATATGTGTATATATATATATATATATATATATATATACATTATATATATATATATATATATATATATATATATATATATATATATATATACATACATTTATAAGTGTTTTTTAGTGTCTCTTCAACCCCGTTCAGTTGTTATTTGTTTGCTTGGACAATCGGAACTATTGCCTTCCAATTGTTATCCAGTAAGGCTTGTTTCACCTGTTTTCTACTTTAATTTGTTTTTGTTTTTTTATCTAAAGAACCTGATGAACCCAATAGGGGTTCCTAACAATATATATATATATATATATATATATATATATATATATATATATATATATATATATATATATATTGCTATGAATGTCCAAGGGATACTTTTTTTGAGTCTGGGCGTCAATGGATGAACTCAGGGAGTTCCTTTTATTTATTGTACTTCTGACTCAATATTAGGACAATTCATAGCCAAACAAGGGAAATCTATGGCTTAGGGCCTTCTTCATATGTTAAGAGAATTCAAGGGTTCTCTTAACATAACAGACACAGATCGGAAGAATGACGAACTACTGGGCAGGTAATAACAAGGGCCTGCTAAAATAATGAATCCTACACAGAATGAATATTCTATGCTGACGTTGTCTTCATAACAGGGATCATTGCAGTCGGGAAGGGGGACTTTACATGGATGGAGCTGAGAGATTCCACAGTCGAGGCCTATCTACAAAATATGCAAGACGATTACTTGCAAGAATAATAAGATCCTCAAAACTAAGGAAAATGCACAGATGGTGCCAAGTAACTCATTTCAATACTATATGCATAATTACATTAACACTGAATGCTCCAACGCAAATTACTGGAGGTGATTGCACAATGGAAAATAAAATGAAAAATTAGACAGAGAAATAACAGGAATCGTGACTGACTAAGAAACCTTATTCCGGTACATTACCTTCGTCAAGACGATGTGTCCTCGTTTGATAGGCCACTGGCAATGGAGGAAGGAATTAAAATGCCACTGTAAAGTATACTGGTTCGAGCCTCAGGGTTGAACATGAGGAAGGTTCAAGGGACAGCAGGGTTAAGGACATCTCTCCTTGGTGGCATTCGGAGCGATTCTGTCTCTTGATTTCTGTTGCATCGTCTATAAATAATCTTTGGGGATTAAGCATCACGTCTCTTGTAGATGACACAAAGGTCAATCTTCATCACGTTTTCTATAATGACCGCATGACATCATTTTAACCCTCCTGGAGGGTTCAGAATGAGGCGGGGCGCCAACTTTCTCTTTTTTTGGCTCCTCCCTTGCCGTGCTCAGAGCCAAGAAGGTACGACGGTTCCTGGCAATCAAAGCCTCAGGGAGTCATTGTGAACAGAGAGAGGAGTTAGGCTTAACCATTTTGGGGAATGAAGGAGAGAGTTTATGAAGGGGCAAGTGGAAACCCACAGTGCTAGTAATTAAAACAATCGGAATTTTATTTCTTTCTCAATTACGTTACGGATGAAAAACGGGTAAGGTTGCTTGGAAAAGAGGTCCGATCTGTTGCAATATATATATATATATATATATATATATATATATATATATATATATATATATATATATATATATATATATATATGTTTGCATGTGTGCTTTTATACTAAATTTAGTGTGCAGTATTAAATTGAAACGGTGAAAGAATTGAATTTTTATTACTGGAAGTTACAGAAGTATCTTAAGGAAAAAGTATTACAGAACATTCTAACCAATATGATTATCTCGATGTTACAGAATAATCTAACAGAATGTAATTACCTCGATAGACCTTGTATATTATACAAGATCTATCAAGATAATTACATTCTGTTCGAATATTCAATATATATGTATGTCAGTTATATATATTTGTGGGCATTATGCAAAGTGTAGATGATATATAATTTGAAGGAGGAACCAGGAGGGGATCCGATAGAGGAAGGAGGAGGGTTTAGAGCTGACGTGGAAGAGGAGGAGGAGGAGGATGAGACGTTAAGGGGGAGGGGAGGAGGGAGGGGAAGGGTCTCCGGGTGGTCTGTCAGGGAGGCTGTGGAACGAAGCACACTGGATAAGGCTATTGATAACCGGAACCCCCAACGAAATAAAGCAATATATATGCAGTGTGTGCGAGAGAGATGGCTTGACGGGGTGGTGGGTGCGATATGGGCATGGGAGGGGGAGGCATTTTGAGGAGCCGTGAGGGAAACTGTCCTTTCCGAGAGATGCTCTTCTCCCTCCTATTATCCCCCTGTTCCATAACCGGCACCCCAGCCAGACTCCTCACCCCCGCCCCTACCAGAATCATCTTTCTCTCCCCATAATATCATTTCGTCGCGTAAAGTGACGCAGGCTGAATGTTTTACATGGGTATTAGTGTAAGGATATTTTTTCGTTTGCTTGTTCTTTTCGCGATTCTCATGTTTTGCTTTCCGAAGGTTTGAGGGCTGGCATCAAGCAAAGCTGAAGGGTTTTCTGTCGTTATGAGTATGTTATTCAGTTATGTGCTGAATGCCCTGTTGATGGCATATTAAGTTTCTGTTCACTTTGATTTTAGCTATAAGTGTATCATATATGAAAATTTTTTTGGTTATAAATGCCTCACATATATATTTACTTTAATAAATGTACTTGGTTCCATTTCCCTATAATATCTGTATAGATATAAATATGCATTCTTTCTACCGTCATTCTGCCTATTAAATCAGAGGCTTTTATCGAGTCATTAATTATTTCATTACATATCTTTGTTTTTGCCTGGCTGTTATTTCAACCCTTAAATAATTCGTAACACGGAATCCGTTGATCGTTATCACAGTCGTGATGAATAGATCAGTATGTAACGAACATGAAGAAAGGGGGAAAATATCGGATGACCGACGGTTGATAATTTATTTCATCTCCTGATGTTGAATCTGTAATTAATATCTCTCTCTCTCTCTCTCTCTCTCTCTCTCTCTCTCTCTCTCTCTCTCTCAATCTGTAGGTAAGCAATGATTTATGCCTGATGACCTAACTGTCAATAGAAGGCGTGTAATACGTTCTTTATTTATTCAAGGTAGTGAATTTATTTGCTAATGATGGAGAAAGTTTCTCCATAATCGCTTGATTGAAAGGAACTATTGGCAGACAGGAGAAAAAAAGTTCTCCTTTTTTATAGGTTTGTTTGACTCGCGTTCGGGTATCATTTCTTGGCTTTGTTCTTCTAATATTCTTTTATGATTTCGTTCTCTTCGAAAGTCCGATATCTTATTACCGAATAATGATTCTTTCGCTGATAAGATTTCAGGGTCAGTCGGGGGTCATTGGTTCTTGCATTAGGCTTTTGCTCTCAACATTAGTCAGATTATTTTTCAGTTTCTTAAGCATCGTTTTACTAACTGTTCTTTTCATTTGGTCACCAACTATTTATTTCATTTGCCCACTTGTGATATTATTTGATTTCCTAACTTTCATTTGGTCGTCAGAACATTTATCAGTTAAAAATATCTTTAAAACATTCACCACTTATATATATATATATATATATATATATATATATATATATATATATATATATATATAATATATATTTGGCTATCTAACTATATATATATATATATATATATATGTGTATATGCTGTTTGGCTATCTAACTATATATCGTACGTGTTTGTGTGTGTGTGTGTGAGAGAGAGAGAGAGAGAGAGAGAGAGAGAGAGGAGAGAGAGAGAGAGAGAGAATATATTGATGCATAATGATATGGTATCCTAGTATCAGATCGTTTATCAACCAATAAATAATCCGCTGCATTTTTATGAGTCCTAAGAACAGTAGAGATACATTGAATTCCAATAACGGCTTATTACTATTTTTTTTAT
>NC_089743.1:13743697-13751197 GCF_040412425.1 Macrobrachium rosenbergii | reverse complement strand
AGTACGATTTTTTTTTTAATCGATCCTTTTAGTGAACACCTTTGCGTCTCGGAACAGTGCCGTGCAGGAAGTATTCATAGCGAATTGTGAAAATGTCAGTATAAATGCCACCGTTACTCATGAATACGTTAGCGCCAGCGTTTCGCTGGGGCTATATATATTTGAAAAGGCCAATCTCTATAATACATTACGTCCTTGGTAATATTACTCGGTTTTGTAACTGAAGGAATAGTTGCTATGTGGCTGATTACTTGTGATGAGTGGAAACCTAAACCGTGTTAGGCATATGCATTATGAACTTTTTTCTCCGCTACTTGCATTCCACAGACATTTTACCCGAAAAAGGTACAACTGATGAGAATGCCATTCTCAGTAATGGAGGAACTTTTATTCTCGCTTGATTTTTTTTTTTTTTTTTTTTGAATGCGGTCGTCTTTACTTCACGAATCCTTTTGATTTTCTCATTAGGAGAAAACTGATGGAACAGTTTCGTCGTGCGAAATGTTGTTAACCGGTAGAAGAATAATTTGGTTTCTAGGATGCGCTGCAGTGGAATTGAAAAGAAAAATATAAAGATATGCAAGCAAATATTTTATACTCGAGACACGCAACGTGACTTGTTTTGGCGCTGCCCGTTCACCGGAGTCTCTTGATATCCAGACTGGAGGACAGTATTTCAGCAGTGATAGACCAAAATTTGTGAAGCATTTGGCATTAATCTCTCTGTCGATATATGAAACCTCACGAAAATCCCTAAGCTTTGTAGCAGCATGAGAACACATGATTTTAAGTGGAACGTGGAAGAGAGCTTGGTTTCAAAGAAACCACGAAGTCTGTCAGATGTTCGAAAATTATTCCGCACACACTTACCTATTATACCAATTATTAAATATCCATTTCCAGTTTTAAATTTTATAATCTGCATTCACTAAAGGAAACATTTTGGATTGGGTTGTATATAATGTTGAAATGAAGTGTAATTCTCATGGTATTTGTCATCACCAAAGATGTGTATACTGTGTATTCGTATTTGGTGTGCAGGTGACTTTGTAAAAATTTACATCTTGTCACTGGTCCACGTTAAAATAAGAACTGGCTTCACAGTTGTTAGTGAAAGATTAGTCATTCGATTTGTAACCAGAACTGCAGTAAATTGGCTCTTACTTTTATTTTCCAGTAAAGCCTACAAAAAAATGGCATTACTGGTAGTTAACATTGCAATCTTTTGTATTTAATTTGCTCTAGAAAGCAGAAGAATATGATATCATTTACAGCTAAGACTAAAATTGTGGTTTGCACCAAAGCTGTGTGAGACAATCGGTATGAAAATTATAAATCTGATGTGAATCTCGAAATGAGAGATGAATTTGCTTGGAAGTGTAATTTTGGAAAATTTAATTCATGTCACTTGTGTCTGTAGACAGAAATTAACCGGAATTATGATAATGTTTATCTTAGAAATTGGTGTTAACCTTATCTTATAAATTGGTATTAACCTAATCTTAGAAATTGGTATTACGTAAATTATAAATCAGATTTGCGAAGGGCATTTCGTGAATTTTGGTACATTTTTAAGTTTGGCAAGAATATTTTTTTGATTGACAAGCACCACTAAAAGTATTTGTGACTAGTTTTAAAAGATTTTGTATTCGTGCAGCGTTGCAGAACAGCAAGTGGTAATTGTAAAGCATTATTGTTCCCTTGTAATTCACGGGTTATTGGTAGAATATTCTTTTTGTTCCAGGAAGTAGTGAATTGTAGTCTGTTTATTTTATGAACTGGAATGAAAGTTGTAGTATTACGGATTAACGTTGGGTAAAGGTCCTGTGCGTTGTACCTGTATTTTTTTTATCTCTCTTTCTGATTTTTTTAAACGTTTTTAAACATTTCTTAAAACTTTTGTGTCATGTACTATAAAAAGTATGTAATTTATCAACTTTGTTATTCTGATTTTGTAATATAATTTGATCTGTATGTTAAACTGTTTCACTTTAATATACTATTTCATATTTATCCACACATTCATTCGTCGGAGAAATAGAATCTTCGAACTGCTCAGCTTGGTGATATGCCACTTTTCCAATATTGAGCTCTGGAATCGTTTGCGTGCTTCCGTTTTCCTAATCAGTATTGTCTTCCATCTTTTTAGAGTAAGCTCCCCTTTCTAACTTTAGTCGAGATTAAGCCTAACTTTTTTCTAGATATACCTTGTTTAGTTTTTGTTTTTCCTTTTTCATTTTTCTACTATCGTATATTAACTACATACGAGCATTGCTGGTACAATGCCTTTAGCCAATAATAGAATTCTCTCTCTCTGTCTCTCTCAGTATATGTGTATATATATATATATATATATATATATATATATATATATATATATATATATATATATATATATATATATATATATATATATATATATACACATGCACTTCCTCTTGAAGTGTAAATGTAACAACTGCCTTAAATGTCAGCTAATCATTACCTGCCTGTCACAAGTCTCTCTGGAATAAAAACTATTTTCTTGTGTAGCGAACTTTCTAACAATTTCGCCCCCGATTTTAACGATGTGTTTATTCTCTTACTTCCTGAAGAAATTCATCGTTTATTTACAACTGTCTGCTACACTGCAGTTCATTCAGAACGATGAAAATTTAAAGCATGTAAGCATATCTATCTATCTATCTATCTATCTATATATCTATATATCTATCTATCTATCTATATATATATATATATATATATATATATATATGTTTATATATATGTACATGTAAAAACTATATATATTTCAAAATATGATAATTGAAAAATGAAACTATATTTGTATATCAAAACAGTATGATAATTGAAAAGATATATATATATATATATATATATTATATATATATACATATATATATATATATATATATATATATATATATATATATATATATATATATATATATATGTGTGTGTGTGTGTGTGTGTGTGTGTGTGTGTGTGTGTGTAGAAAGATAGATAGATAGCTACATAGATATGTTTACATCTCAATTTTCATCGATCTGAATGAACTGTAGCTAAGTTTTTGCATTTACACAGTATTAAATAAGTCATGCTTTTCTTCAGGTAGTAAGAGAATAAGTGCATTATTGAAATCGGGGAGGGAATAGCCAGAAAGTTCACTACACACGAAAATAGCTTTTGTTCCTAAGAGATGCTTGTGACAGGCAGGTAATGATTAGCTAGAATTTAAGGCAGTTGTTACGTTTTGCTTCTAGATGAATTTTACATGATTGTACACATCCACATTCACACACACGGTCTAGTTTAGATGTATATTCCATGTATAAATTTTACATGTTTCTTTAAATATTTACCTTAAACTCGCGTAACTGCATGTTATGTATACTTTTGTAATATATATAAGTATATATATCATATATATATGTGTGTGTGTGGGCGTGTAATATATATGTGTGTGTGTGTGTTACAAAAGTATACATAACATGCAGTTACACGAGTTTAAGGTAAATTTTTAAAGAAACATGTAAAATTTATACATGGAATATACATCCAAACTAGACCGTGTGTGAATGAGGATGTGCATAATCATGTAAAATTCATCTAGAAGCAAAATGTAACAACTGCCTTCAATTCTAGCTAATCATTACCTGCCTGTCACAAGCATCTCTTGGGAACAAAAGCTATTTTCGTGCGTAGTGAACTTTCTAACTATTCCGTCCCCGATTTCAATAATGCACTTATTCTCTTACTTCCTGAAGAAAAACATTACTTATTTAATACTGTGTAAATGCAGAAACTTACTACAGTTCATTCAGATCGATAAAAATTGAGAAGATGTAAAGATATCTATGTATCTATCTACCTATCTATCTATCTATCTATATATATATCTATATATATATATATATATCTATCTATCTATATATATATATATATATATATATATATATATATATATATATATATATATATATATATATATATATATATATATATATATATATATACATATATACATAT
Organism: Macrobrachium rosenbergii; assembly: GCF_040412425.1. Taxonomy (NCBI): domain Eukaryota; kingdom Metazoa; phylum Arthropoda; class Malacostraca; order Decapoda; family Palaemonidae; genus Macrobrachium; species Macrobrachium rosenbergii. Next base: position 13,747,168 of record NC_089743.1, on the reverse strand, counting down.
ATACTGTATACAGTTACATATTTTCAATTCTCGTCGTTTTGAATTAACTATAGAGTAGTTTTTACATATACATATTTACAAACATATATATGTATATATATGTACATACATTATATATATATATATATATATATATATATATATATATATATATATATATATATATATATATATATATATGTAATACAGCCTCGAATAGTAAGGCAATAATATCACTACAGTTTATTATGCTAACGTTTCACGACAGTTGCTATCGTTATTTTTAAGGCTGGAATTATTTCTAGTCAGATGGTTTATAGGTTTATAAAGTATTCCAGCACTGAAAATGCGGCGATAACAACTGTCTTGAAATATTGGCACTCTATTCTACATACGGTAATATACCTTAGTTTAACCAGACCACTGAGCTGATTAACAGCTCTCCTAGGGCTGGCCCGAAGGATTAATCTTATTTTACGTGGCTAAGAACCAATCGGTTACCTAGCAACGGGACCTACAGCTTATTGTGAATCCGAACCACATTATAGCGAGAAATGAATTTCTATCACCAGAAATAAATTCCTCTAATTCTTCATTGGCCGGTCGGAGAATCGAACTCGGGACCAGCAGAGTGCTAGCTGAGAAGGGTACTCACCTGTCCAATGAGGAACTAAAAATGCTGTAAGTGGAATACATGGATACAGAAAAAGCTTTCGATAGAACTGATAAAGACGCCATGTTGAGGATGTACGAAAAGAAGGGTAAGCTGCTGAGAGTGGTATAAAATCAAATCTCTCTTACGGAAGTGAAGCATATGTTAGAATTCCTAATTGGGAGAAAGAGTGAATTGTTCTGTGTGAATGATGTAAAAAAAGTGTTTTTATGTCTCCATGGTTGTTTTAATATCTATATGTAAGGAGTGAAGAGAGAAGTCAAAGAAAGGACAGTGGGGACAGGTGCTAATTTGTGGAACAAGAAAATGGATTATGATTGGCGTGTAGAATGATTGATATTTGTATACAGTACCATATTAATTTTGGATAGTGAAGAGAAAATACTGAGATTCGTGAAAGTTGAAAGCTTTTGGAAGAGGTGAAAATGAACAAGGGCTAGATTAAGGTTTTAATGATAAGGGAAATTGGGAATACCTAGCAGTGAATGTTCTCCTGTAAAGTGAGAGATTGGGAGCAGTGTGCTTTTGTAAGTCTTTGGGACTGCTAGGATGAGAGAGGAGGTGTATGACAGAGTAGGTGAAGCAAGAAAGGTAGGAGGTTGTTTACCTAAGACAAGCAGGACACTTGAAATGTCCAAAGATCCCAAGGTTGGAATGTATAAAGGGATTGCTTAACCAACTCTCCTCTTGGAAAAAGTTAAGTATACCTTAGTTTTACCTGACCACTGAGCTGATTAACAGGTCTCCTAGGGCTGGCCCAAAGGGTTGGACTTATTTTACGTGGCTAAGAACCAATTAGTTACTTAGCAACGGGACCTACAGCTTATTGTGGAATCCAAACCACATTATAGCCAGAAATTAATTTCTATCACCAGAAATAAATTCCTCTAATTCTTCATTAGTCGGCCGGAGACTCGGGCCTAGCGAGTGCTGGCCCACAACTCTACCGACTCGCCCAACGAGAAACTTCCCTCCTCTTGGAAGTGAAGTATGTATGATGAATGTGAGTGAAGGAAAGAAGGTGGAAGCTGTAGAGATGTATTCTCTTCATAGTATAAGAAAAATTGAATGAATAAGAAATATGGAGGTACAGATCGTCGGTTTGGTAAAAAACGTTGGTGAAGGAGTTTTGAAATGGTTTAGTCATGTGGAAAGGCTTAGTGATGAGAAGCTGGTAAAAAGAGTATACAGTTCTAAAGTTTTGGGAGAGAGGTGAAGAGGAAGAACCAGAAAGGAATGAACAGATAATAGATCGTATGAAGAAGCGAGATGAACATGCGTGTAGTAAGGAGTTCAGTGCGCCTCTGGTGAGCTTTACGTGCAAGTGTAAGAAGCAGCTAGTTCTCTGGAGTTTTCCACATAGGGGACTCATCCACAGTTCAGTAGCCTAAGTGTGAATGTGGCAGTGATCATTGCCCTTACTTTTCTTGGGAGCCACCCTCGGATAGGGAAAGCTGCCTAATGTTGAGAAAAACTAATCTCTCTCTCTCTCTCTCTCTCTCTCTCTCTCTCTCTCTCTCTCTATATATCTATATATATATATATATATATATATATATATATATATATATATATATATATATATATATATATATATACACATACATACACACAAACACACACACATACATACACCTGAAAAAGAACCCAGAAATTGAAGACAGTATTAAACTACTCCTTGGAAAAAATATCTAAGTTATAATTTTAACACGCTGAAAGGTTCAAATGGGCTCAAAGCAAGTCGACAAGCGCCTTCAAGGATCAACTTCAGAAGTAAAACGAGAGAGAGAGAGAGAGAGAGAGAGAGAGAGAGAGAGAGAGAGAGAGAGAGAGAGAGAGAATTTTGTTGCCCTGTAAGACCGGGCCGTGTTTTCATTATATCAGATGGCCTTTGATTCAATTCTTTCAGAGGGTATCGGATAAGACCCTTATAGAGTAGAAAGAGCTGTTTTGAATAATAATCCCAGCGGCTTCTCTATTTCGCCCCAGTATAGAAACTGAATTATTTAAGAAGATTTTTTGGTACTTCATGCACTGAATATATTTCAAAAATATACCAAATAACAAAATGAACATCTTTGAAAGTTGTGAACGCTAAAGAATATACATGCATATATATAAATTTATATACATATATATAGTGTATGTATGTATGTATGTATGTATGTATGTATGTATGTATGTTCTTTAGTGTTATGTATTTTCAAAGATGTTATTTTGTATGTATGTATATATCCAGTGTATGTACCAAAAATATTGGTTTCTATTACTGTGTGTTTAGTGTATCACAATTTTCATATATATATATAAAGATATATATATATTATATTTTGTTATTTAAATTTCTGACTATATTTTTGAAATATTTCAGAGCAACTGCACCCAAGGGAACTACCTGAAGTAACCAGCGAAAAATCTTCCTGACTCAGCAATGACCCAATAGACAACAATCGAATTATTCTGAGTGAATAAGATAGAAATCATCAACACACAATCACGTGTGGAACAGAAATAAATTTCTGATACTGTGTGGTGTAGGTTTATACAGGCGTTTGGGCCATACAAGTAGTTGGAACCAGCAACTGCACCCAAGGAATTACCTGGGCAAGCTGAGTCGGAAGTTGGGGAAAACTCGCTGGTATGCAAGCAGTTAGCTTGCCCACACACACACACTTGTATGGCCCAGTATATATATATATATATATATATATATATATATATATATATATATATATATATACTCTGTATGTGTATGCATGTATATGTATATATATATATATATATATATATATATATATATATATATATATATATATATA